>NC_080097.1:49705860-49980860 GCF_950005125.1 Chionomys nivalis
CCCCACACCACATGATAGCTTTTCATCAGGTTATCAAAAAGTCCCCTCAGCTCACAGCATGAGCCATGGCATGAGTGGGATCCAGCATATCCAATTCTAGTATAGAGGCATAAGCTTGCTGCCTTGGTTCTTCCTCTGCCCAGGCAGCAGGTATGGCTGGGAAATCCTCCAGAGCCCAGCAGGGCTGTGCCAGAGGACTCCAAGGCCACTCATGTACTTCCAGAATTTCCACCCTACTAACTTATCAGCTGCTCTACTCAGGCCTTAATCTTGTGAGCCCAGGCCTTGGAAGCTGATAGCATCCTCCCTCCCCCCTGCTAGAGTCAACAGGACTATGTGCCTGTGAAGCTGGCAGCCTTCCCTGTAAGGGAGGGGAGTAGAGAGCAATGTTGGCACCTGGTGAGCAGGTGTGTTCAGGTCTTGACAGGTCCAGTTGGCTCCCAACCATCTTTTTGCCCTTAAGGGACTCTCAGTAGGTTAAGGCCTCTTTTTTCTGCCTCAGAATCTCTGACATAGATGTCTTCAGTTTTAGTCCCTTGAAAACTGTCTTTGAATGGGGGCTGGAGAGATGGCTCAGAGGTTAAGAGCATTGCCTGCTCTTCCAAAGGTCCTGAGTTCAATTCCCAGCAACCACATGGTGGCTCACAACCATCTGTAAAGAGGTCTGGTGCCCCCTTCTGGCCTGCAGGCATACACACAGACAGAATATTGTATACATAATAACTAAATAAATATTTGACCAGCCTGGTCTACAAGAGCTAGTTCCAGGACAGGCTCCAAAACCACAGAGAAACCCTGTCTCGAAAAACCAAAAAAAAAAAAAAAAAAAAAAAAAAAAAAAAAAAAAACTGTCTTTGATCAACAGAGACCCTGTGCTTCTGGAAACCACTGTGCAAGAATGCAGAGTCGGCTCCTGGGTGGGCGGGAGCCTTGGATGACTATCCCGGGCTGTGATGGGCTCCTCTGCCGAGGTGAACAAAAGACAGGGTGAACAGCACTTTTGCAGGCTGATTTTATGTGGTGATGACGTCAGTCAGTTTTCCACCACTGTGACAAAACACTAGAGATAACCAAACTGAAAGGGGTGGAGACTACTTGTCTTATGGTTTCAGAGGCTTTGGTCCACAGTTGCTTGGCTCCATTGCTCTGAGGACTGTAATGAGTCAGGCACAGGAGATAAGTGGTCGAGAAAGGATGCTCACATCACAGTGTCTAGGAAGCAACCTCCAGAGTCCTCACATCCCCTTCAAAGACACACCCCTAGGGACCTGACTTTCTCCCATAAGCCTCAGCTCCTAAAAGTCCCCCCAAAATCTCAGGGACACCAAAAGGGGGACGGAAGAATGTAGGCACACAGGAAATGCCAGGAACACAGAGAGAAAACAGGAGGTGCAAGATGAAAGAGAGGTAACACCACATGATGGAACATAACTTAATATAAATAGGTTAATTTAAGTTATAAGAGCTAGTTAGGAACAAACCTAAGCTATAGGCTGAGCTGTCATAATTAATAAGAAGTCTCCGTGTCATTATTTGTGAGCTGGCGATCCAGCAAAAGTTCGGCTACATGGAGGTTCTGGACAGTGGACTCATGATTGGACTCCTCTTCCTAGTAGTAATGGCCTGCTGTCTGCAGAAGGCAAGGGGGGAGGTCAGAGCTTCTGGAAGTTAGGAAGCTCATGGGGCAGGGCAGCTGAGTCTTTGGTGGTGGCTGAACTGAGGAAGCGGCACGTTTTGTATTTGGCTAGTCATACATGTTTAGTTTTGCATTTTCTATATGTTGCATGTTTTTATACAGTATCAAAACCCAACTAAAACAAACAAGCAAACAAAAGTACCCCCAAATAAAAATTCAACCCTTAGAAATGTCCCTTGCTGAATTAAACACTAGTGATCCCAGAGCACTGGCTCACAATATCCTTTCTTAAAATTGCCTTCACTCCCCGCTATCTCCAGTATTTACTTTCCTAGACGAGCACCTCAAACTGCTGATCTGAAACTGACTCCGCCCTCAGAGGCTTCCCTTCCTAAGAACCAATAGCCAAGCTTCAGTGGAGAAGGCACAGTTGGCTTCTAGCATGGGATTCTGTCTCCCATCAGTTCCTAAGGCTTGGACCCCAACTCCCTCCAGCCATCAGCAGAGTCCCTCCCTTTCTCACTGTAGAGTCTTACCTGACAACCCTAGTCAACCCTTCCCAGTGAATGAGGGCACTCTCTGGGTACAATCCCAGATGTCAGGTACCCTGAGTGATAGGAAGCAGGGCCATCTGGCCCTGCATAAGAGTTACCTGGAGGCTTCTAAAAATACCTACCTTCAGCCCCGCCCCCAGACAATCTACTAGAAAGGTAGTCAAGGAAGAAGAGTTCCCATCCATCACACCTGCCAGGCACCAGGCAAGGGCAGTTTCTTGCCCAATGGTTAACTTTGCCACAACCAAAGCAAACTCCAAATTTGAGTTGATTGGTGCTGCCAGGAACAGACATGTCTCACTGTCATGAAAAGTCTTCTGTTATGAAAACATCTTAAATGTCATATTCTGTCGGTCTCTGAAGTATTGGAAGAAACCTATCTATCTAAAATATATCTCAGTATGACCTTGAAAACATACCTAACTTGACTACAAGTTTGTTACAGATGACTAACTACTAACCTGTGCTTCTTAATTATCTGAAATAGTTTATAATATTCATATTAATAAATAATAATAATAATATTCAAGGACTAGAACTTTACGTTACACTTTTAAGTGGGCTACATAGGTACAATACCTTAAACAAGAATAGAAACATATGTACATTATAACAAAAATAACCTTAAATTTGTGTCAATATACAGAAATATCCTAAACAAGAGGAGAAACATATTTAGAGTATGTTCTAGCAAAAATAACCTTAAATTGTGTCAATATACAAAAATCCATACCAATGTAAAATATTTAAAATTAATAGTTGCTTTTTTAGTTAAAAGTAGATTCAATAATCTACCCTTTTATCCTTTCATTCCTATAGTCCCCTTTTTATTTTCAGAAAAAGATCCTCGAATCTAGCCTCCATTGCTTAGTTTTCTCCCTTACCATGACCAGTAACAACCTATAATCAATCTCCCTAAATGGTGACAAACATTCATAACCCACCAAATGACCAAAAACCACCTCCCCATCTCTTAGGAATGTGAACATCTTGTTTTCTAGACTGCTTTCTGTTGTCTAGGTGCAATGGTGTCTTTCAAGGAACCCGAGAAAATTGGGATAATGGTCAAGTCCTGGGAGAACTAGCTGTATTATTATTATTTTTTGTTGTTTAGTCTCTGTTTGAGGGAAACTGTAGAGATTATCTGAAGTCTAGCTGAAATAGTCTGTGAGGCTGGGCCATCTCAGCTAGCAGCTTTGAAGTTGTTCTGAATGCAGAATTTTGAGGAAACTGTAACTGAGGCATTCTGCGAGCCTGGATCACCTGGGCTACATGTCTTTATTGGTGTCTGGTTCTTTCTTCTGAAAACACATAAACTTTTAAAGGTAACATATACATCTGTATTAACACAAGTTAATGTGTGGTGTACACAAGTCAGATAGAGATGATTTTTTTTGTTCTGTATTTGAGCAGGTAAAAGGCATTTGTCAACTTTATAAGTCCATTTGGACTATAAAACAAAACTTTATCCATGCCATATGAAAATGGCATGTAATAATAAGTCATGAGGACTCTATAGCCAACAAGATTTATCATGTCTCGTCCAATCTCAGAGCTATTCCCATGTAGAGGGATCAACATATGCACCACCTGTCTTGTAGTCTTTCTTGTTTTTCTATGTCTGTAGTCAAGATTTTTAGGAGGTCTCCATCATCTGATCTTCATTAACTTCGAAGAGAACCATAACTTTTTGTTTCCTGTGAAAACAAAGGCATAATCTCTCCCCCAATGCAACGTATGCTCTGACTTCTATTTTAAAGTAAAGACTTTTTTTTAAATAAGGGTTGGTTTAATTTAGCAGTTTCCATAATTCAATGTATCTCAGCAGCTCTTGTTTTTTTCACAATAATACTTAAAAATTCAAAGTCAACAAAGTATTATATAGGCTCCAGATTCCCTGTGTATTTTCCATGTTTACACAGTTTATTTTTTATATTACTTTATTTTCTCCTTAAAGACTTTATTTTTAAACTATTTTTATGACTATCTATACCCCCCCCTTTTTTTTTTACTGTATCTGTTTAAAGGTTTTCTTGGTCTGGACTGCTTTACTAAGTGCCTGCAGCTATTCACTTACAGCATTGACACATGAGCCAAACCTTAAGCTGCCAAGTGGTAGCTGGGCCCTCTACCACTAGAATATGGCCTGGGGGCTGGTTACACCCCCTTTAAATAGGTGAGAGCTGAGACTCATAGCTGTGGCCTGGCCTGGGGCCAGTCTATCCGCCCCAGCTCTGAGTACCATGGTGCCCACCATTCATAAACCCATCTAAGTGCTTGGTAGCAGGACCTCTTAAAAGAGCTGCACATCTGTACCCTGAGCCTACCCAAGAGACCACTTTCTCAGGCCCTATGTGGAAATATGTGCCCCACATTGGGTACCATATGTAGTCAGACTTTTCTTTGGGCCACTAGCTCACACATACACACACACACACACACACAAAAACAAAACAACCTAGAGACTTCTTATTAATTATGAAAACTGGACCCATAGCTTAGGTTTGTTCTTAACTAGTTCTTGTAACTTAAATTGACCCATTTAAATTAATTATGTTCTATCATGTTCTTTCATCTGCACCTCCTGTTTTCTCCTGGCTTTCCCTGCACACCTAGATCCCTCTTCCTCTTTCTTTTTCTCCCTAGAAATCCTGTCTGTACATCCTGTCTAGCTACTGGCTGTTCAGCTTTTTATTATGGCAATACACCTTCACAATGTGTATAAATATCCCACAACACTGCCCTCTTTTTTTGTTTTTTTTTTTGTTGTTGTTGTTGTTTTTTGTTTGTTTTGTTTTGTTTTGAGACAGAATAGCTCTGACTGGCCTGAACCATACTCTGTAGACTATGCTGGACTCTGATTCACAGAGATCCACCTTTCTCTGCCTCCCAAGTGCTGGAATTAAAGGTGTGTGACGCCACACCAGCATGTCCGCTCTTTGGACCACTTCGCTTGTGGAGGCTCTCTGCAAATGCCACGGCCAGCAGAGTGACAATTTGCATGAAGAAAGAAGGAAATCTGGTTCAACGGGACTCAGTACCTTGTTGTTGGTTCAAACTTCTAGAGTCTGACCCTGGACAGTTTATCTTAGGCATATTTAAGTGCAGTACAATTTCCTTGTGTGGCACAATCCCGTGTGCACAATAAAGCTTAAGGCGTGATTACAATGAAACTCTTCTCAAAGCACACAGCACTTCTTCCGTAAAGATGGGCTCTGCAGAATGACTACATGTGTCATCTTAAGGGCCTACGGGAGGATCTAGTGTGGTCTTGGTCGTACATGCAGGTCATATAGCATAGAGCTCACCTAGACTATTATCTATCTCAAGTCCTATTTATGGGAGCTTTGCAGGGGAGTCAAGTGTGGTCTGGTCCTATAGATAACATAGAGATCACCTACGCTATTAGCCACCTCCAATTCCCAACCTTCTGGGCAGAAAATAGGTTACACATCTCTTGCACTGAAGAGACAACCCTGCATGTCTAGCATTCCTGGTTTCCCTAGTGCTTATCTGTGAATGCAAGGATGTTTGTGCTCCCAACATTTTCTGGTGCAAGTAAGGATGATGGCCTGTTTCCTGCTAGCACTGAGTATTGTATCCTTGTAGGAATTCGACAGAGAAACAACAAGAGAGTAGTGGGTGATGGAGGGGACCGTTTAAAGGACTTTTGCCTTGGTGATGATGTAGCTGGCTAGTGCTGAGTTGCTGAAGGAAGGCTGCAGGAGTGCCTAATTTCTAAAAATAAACTGAAAAGACACACATACACACACAAGTGTGTAGCTTAATGAAGGCAGAACCTGTGTTTGTGTGTCTGTATCCTTGACTTCTGCCAAATGCAGTTAGGAAATATTCAAGGTGAAAACTTCTGTGTCTGAACTGAACATTTAGACATTTCTCTTTGCCATTCCCTATGACAACTGAGTTATATATTTGAATTCATCTAGATATGATTTAAATGATGCACAGATTATAACCCCCCCCCCACACACACACACTGCAGATGGAAGGGACAGCTGTGCTTGTTCTGGAAGTCTTAAGCGCTGAGTAGTCCAGGGAAGGGAACTGTACCCACTTCCAGTGCAGGCCAGCACCCTTGCGGAAGTCAGCACACATGCATTATCTGCTTTAATCTCAACTCATTCTGTGAGCAGGGTGTTCTTATTTATATATGAGTGTAGTGAGGAGCGGCAGGCTGCATTCTGGCCACCCCGGCTCCCGCATGGCTAGCTTATGCCCCGAAATAATTACATGGAAACCGTATTCTTTTAAACATTGCTTGGCCCATTATCTCTAGCCTCTCACTGGCCAACTCTCACATCTTGATTAACCAATTTCTAATAATCTCTGTACCACCACGAGGTGGTAGCTTACCGGTAAGATCTTAACCTGCATCCATCTTGGAGAGGAGAGCTATGGCGACTCTGCCTCACTTCCCTTCTTCCCAGCATTCTGTTCTGTCTACTCCACCCACCTAATTTTCTGTCCTATCAAAGGGCCAAGGCAGTCTCTTTATTAACCAATGAAAGCAACAGATAGACAAATGACCCACCTCCATCATATGAGCACATTAAGAAGGAGTTGGATTAACTAGTTCCCGTGAAACTTAAAGCTAGTAAGCACAGAGAAAGGCCTCAAAGCCAGTGTGCCTACCTTTCTGTCATTCATCTAACACAATCTATCAATATATCCAATTATTATCTATTTATAATCCAACTATATCTATGTATCATCTACCTACTTACCTATTTATCCATCTATCATCTATCTACACACATGTGCCCACAGAATGACATGAAAAGAGAAGGAAGATTATTGGAGAAGAGGAAGGGAAGGGAGTAAGAGGCAGGGTGGGAGAACAGGAGAGAGAAATGGGAAGTGAGGATGGTTGAAATTCATGACGTAGTTGAGCAAAAATGCCACTGTACCAATGGATTCAGCAAATGCTTTTGGTTGTGTAAATATTGGTGATTTCATCAGGCCCAATAGACAGTTCTAATCCAGTATGTACTAAACGACCCTGTTTAAGCTAAAGGAGTTGGTAAAGCTAACCCAAAAGTCATGAATCTGGGAAATGGACTGATAGGGACGGAGGGGGTGTTGGTAGGAGAGCGAAAGAGATAAGAGAAAGTGCTGGGAATATTATCATACATCCATCTGCCCAGTTCCCACACCTCCCTAGGTAAACTTTAGTCTTAGTCTTTTATGCACCTTTCCAGAATTTTAAGAATACATATCTGGGCTGAAGAGATGGCTAAGAGGGTAAATGCCCCTCCTGCAGAGTCAGACGACCTGAGTTCAATCCCCAGGACACACATGCTGGGAGGAGAGAACGCCATAAATTGTCCTCTAACCTCCACACAGGTGCCACGGTATGACCCCCAGTAAGAAATAAAACATTTTAAACATGAAACCAAAGTGCATATCCCAGCAAGTCAAGCCTTAGATTCCTATCTCTCCTGTCTCTGTGGGTTTGTGCATTTCGTGTCATCTCGCACCACAGAAGTCACACCACAAACTTTCCTCGACTCGGTATGGAGGGAAGGTGGCTAGGTACATTATTTCGTTATCTTCACAGCATCCTTTCTTTGGGGGAGACAGTGTCTGTGTGCGTCTCTGTGTGTCCACACGCAAAGGAGCATGTGGGGGCATCAGAGACAACTTAGAGAAACTGAAGAGTTTCTGCACCCTGATAAGCCTCTCGGCCCATGGCCGATGCAGCAATCCAAATCAGGCCAAATCAAACCAAATTAGAAAAAGCACAGGTTTAATGGATGAAACACTCCTGGGTGATTTTCTAGTGGTCCTCCTACCCCCAGAGGGAAGACAGGAAAGAGAGACAGGAAAGCCACACTTTTCTGGGGGGCAGTTTAAATACCCTGTGGGAGTGGTCTTGAGCATCTCTTGGGGAGGGGTCGTCATTTAGAGGGCTTTTTGAGATATGTCAGGGTTTGGAGAGGGATGGGGAATGGGGCTTGGGGTGGAGCTTCCATTAGAATATTTGAGATTCTTTGGGTACATGGATGGCAGGGCCTGGGGTGAAGTCTCCACCAGAACAGGAACTGGTTCTCTCCATCCTTCCAGGGGTCAAACTCGGGTTATAGTTCATGACATCAGGCACCTTAACACACTGAGCCTTCTGCACTTGCTGCTTTTGCAGAGGGCTAGTCCTCTGCACCCACATGGACGCTCAACCATCATAGATCCAGTTCCAGGTAATCTGATGTCCCTTTCTGACCTCCAAGACCACCAGATATGCACATGGTGCACATGCATACATACAGGAAAAACACTTATACACATAAAAGCAAATACAATTAGGGGCTGAAGAAATGACTTAGTGGTTTTTTCTTCCATGGTACCTGGGTTCGATTCCTAGCACCCACATAGTGACTCACAACTATTTGTAATTCCAATCCTAGGGGATTAGAAACCCTCTCCTGGTGTTCATGGGCATCAGGTGCACAGAGACATACATGGGTAGACAAACTCCTCATACACATAAAATTAATCAATTAGTTAAATAAGACTTAAGATTTTATATATTGCTTTTTAAGTTTTTAATTAATTAGTTAATTTTTTGCCAGCCTGATCACAATTTCCCTTCCCTCTCTCCTCTCCTCCCAGCCCCTTCCCTCATAAAATGATATTTTTTAAAAGCCCAAACCAAAAAGAGAATTGCTCTTGTGTATTTGTTTCGAGGCGGATCACGGGTCCATTTCGTTTCTGTACCATGCTTCAAACCAGCCGAGGCCCATTCTTCCTCATTTGCACTGATTTGACTGTTGAAACTGAAGGAGCCACGGCTAAATGAGCCGGCAAAGATGTCGCCAAACTTGCTACAAACAAATCTGTTAGCGGTTCCATGTCCTCGTGGTAGTTCATCCTTCTCCAAGTCTGTCTGTCTGTCGATCTGTCCAGGATCACCACCACAAGGTTGATGTGTTCCGACAGAGGTGGACTTGGGCAAGTGCTGGCAGCTGGCATAGGAATGAGTTCAGGAAGCACAGCATATCACTGGAGCACAGAAAGACCTTTCAGGTTTGGAAATTGTTCCATGAAAGCGGTGCCAGTGACCTGAATAGTGTCATGTGAGGGACATGCAAATACTCAGAAGTAAGTGACTGCCGTCCAGGTTGGCTTGGACCAGCTCCCCGGGCACTACTGTCCCGCTGCCACTATAACAGAGTAGGACATGTGCCCAAAGTCGAACACAGTTTTGAAGAGCATCAGTGCACACTCCACGTAACCACATATCTCAACCGTGAGCTGGGAAAACGATCAACATCACTTACTCCAGCCTTGTCCATTTGTCTGACTCATCTCGGGGTTGCCTAGGAACTTGGGATTTGGGTACCAGAGACAATCTTCCTCCTTAACAGTTTAAGGCAGGTATCAAGGAGTTGTCTGAACCCCTCACTCAGGTGGCTTACATGGAGTTTTTGCTGTTTAATTATTTATTTTGTGTGACTGCGTATCTTAGAGTCCTTCAGGAATATGTGTGTCTGGGTGGGTATTTGAGCTCAGGACCTCAGAGGACCTTGTGGCATAAGAAACTTCCAACAGAGTTCTGGGTTGCTGGGAAAAGGCAAGCAGGTGGACAGCAAATCAAAAGGTTTGCATTCATCCTTTTAGAGTGGATGCCCTCTCTACAGACAGGGAGAGAGAGAGAGAGAGAGAGAGAGAGAGAGAGAGAGAGAGAGAGAGAGAGAGAAATTATAGATTTTTAATCTTAACAGATTACTTCAGTTGGAGGTTTCATGCTTGGTCCATGGAGAACAGCATCAAAATGTAGGTTATTCCAACAAACAGTAAATTCTGACAATCGAAGATGCCCAGGAAACATTTGCCAAACTGACAAAATGCACATACAACTACATTCCTCGTTTCTCCAGCAGAGGGCACTTTAGGCTTTCTTAATTGCGATGGGTTTCAGGCCAGCAGTTTGAAAGCCATTTGTGGGCAGATTTGTTTCCTCAGACCTTCTCTGCTGTTGTTTGAGCGAGAAACATGTGGACGTGGGAAGCCAGAGGGAAGAGCTCAGGGAAGAAGCCAAGGGACTCTGGGTCATTACTGGCTCCACACTAGTTGACGGTTAACAGGCCAAGAGTATTGGTTCTCAGTCTGGTAATGATTATGAATTACGCTCCAACTGCCACTTTATAACCCACCCGTGCTCAAAGCATACATTGGTATAACAGCTATGTCCCAGAAAACCAGTGGAATCAGTTTAGGGCCATGGTTTTACATGCTGTGACTCCAAGCCCCAGAGAGATCCACTGTCTTCTAAAAATAAAAGTATCCGTCATCTTTTAAACAAGAAACTTCATTTTCTTAAAAAAATCGATGTGTCTCCTGGATGCCTGGCACATTTTTTATTGTGGTGACTTCAGCTTCGTCTACCTGAGGCCAGCCGGTGTGTGGGGGGGGGAGGGATCAGGGTAGCTGTGATCAGGGAGACTGCAGTATGGGAGATGCTACTGGGGATCACATTGGGCCTGTGAAGAGCAGGGTTGGAAATGACCTGCTGAGGGCTGGGTTAAAGGGATGGGTAGGGGCTGAGGGTGTCTCTGGCTGAAGCTGGGGTGTGGCCTCACAGGGACAACAGGTGATGGAGAAGTCTCTCTGATTGGTGGAGACCATAGGCCTGGGGGTCTCCTGCTAGGCATCAGGGTCTGCTACATCAAGCCTGAAACTCAGAAGCTATGGTTTCTAGGCCCTGTTCTTAGAATTGACCGGACCATTGTTTACAGGAGGGAAGGGAGGTGACAGAGGAGGCAGGAAAGCCTAGTTCGTGGTCTGAGATTTAGGACCAATTCGCATCATCAGAAGGCTCTCTCCTTCCTGTCTTTTACCTTTTCGGACTCCTGGTCTTTGGCTTCCCCTCCCCCGCATTATGTCCCTGCCCACCTTTTCCCCTAGCTTGTGTTTTCTGGGGCTTCTGCTGAGGGCTGCCCTGTAGAACTTAGCTCTGAGTAGAAGGGCAGAGACTCTGCCTTTTCCTGGGCGACTGCAGGCATGCAGGCTCCTCCTGCTGTGGCCAAATAGAATGTGCCTGAGCCATCTCCCGGAAGAACAGTCTTGGCTCCTGTGGCATCAAGCACAGCCAAGAACCACCGCAGGCACAACCCAGCGCCATATCTGCAAAGGCCTGCTACATACTTGCTTGATTTTGGTCTTTCAACCAAAAAGTTGGTGTGTCCTCCCGATTCAAGTATCTGCCATACTGATGTCATCCACATTGAAATCTCGCTGAAGAAGTTAACAACACTAGCTGGAGTTGCAATCTTTTCTTCTCACACTCAGCCACATTGTCCTGCCGCCTGCCAGGGACTGACATAGCGCATGTCAAGTCCTCTCACTCAAGAGCCTTTGTGGCCACAGCTGATGGAAGATTCTGGTCTGCTCCCGGACTGAGGGCCCATCTGTAACCACTTGGATGTTCACGACTGTGGCTTGGTTACCTATGTACTTTGCCACCCCTCTGAGGTCGTGTTTGGCCCAAGAAGTGGCACAGCTTACCTCCCCACTGACAGTCAGGAGTGGGAGGGAGGGGGCGAGGCCAGGCAGGAGAAGCGGATGTCCTGCTTTGGGTGATCTGCTGTTCTGGGTTCTTTCTGTTGCTCTGATGAAACATCCTGGATGCAAGCAACTCAGAGGAGGAAGGTTTCATATGATTCTGGGTCACAGTCTGTCATCTCATGGACGTCAAGGGAGGAGCTTGAGCAACTGACCACTTCATATCACGGTCAAGAGCAGAGAGAGGAGATTGTGCCCTTGCTGTCTGCTTACCCTGTTAACTTTCCACTGCCAGCATGCCTAGAGCTGAAATAGTAACTCTCACAGTGAGCTGGGTGACATCAATTAACAATGAAGACACTCCTACAGACATGGCCATGGACCAGCCGGATAAAAACAGTTTCTCAGCTGAGGCTCTCAGGTGAGTCCAGGTTGTATCAGAGCGAGAGTCAGAGTTATCCACAACAGCTGTTAGTGCGAATACCCCAGAGTGGGCGGCTCCCATGGTAACTGCTGTTATCAAGATTCTGAAAGCCGGAAGTCCAAGAGTGAGCAATGTTGGCCCTCCCAAGGCCTCCCTCTGGGGCTTGCCAAGGCCATCTTATCCCTGTGTCCTCACCTGACCTCCCTCTGTGTGTCTGTGTTTAAATCACCTTTTTAGAAATAAAGACACCCACACTCTGATTTTATTCTAATCTATTATCCCCATGAAGGCCTCCTTTCCAGATACATCTATTCTGAGGTCCTCAGTGCTTCAGCATCTGAACTTGGGAGACTGAAGTCCAGTTTGTGACACCAGGTATAACCAGCTGTTTCCCAGTGGCCACAGCAGGCCCAGGACAGATATAAGGTGGAGTCTAGCAATAACTCCCAGGGAACTCAGGGAACTTCATTACCCAGTAGGGGACCCCCAAGCTAATGGTCCCCACCCACAAGAAAAGCCTACTATCACCTGCTGCCCCTGCAAGGCCACACCCCAGTGAGGAGAGCTACGGGGATCACTTCCTCTGGCGGTCTTCCTTGACTCCCCTGCCCAGCTTTTCTTATGGTTCCAGAAGCCATCAGTTCCCCTCAATCCTCTCCCTTTTCCCTTCCCGGAAGTCTTGGAGTAGCTCCTGTTTTCCCAACCAAGGGCTTGATCCATCCAGGTGGGTAGGTAGAGAGGTATGTAGCCCACCACTAGCCTCTAGTGACCCTTCCCAGCAAGGCTTGGGGGTGTAGGCTTGGCGAGGGGGTGACTTTGTGAGACACTCTCAGGCCTAGCTGGGGTCCAGCTGGAGGGAACAGGGGCCTGGCCTCACATTTCTGCTCATTTTCTCTGGATATTCATCACCTCCTTGGCGAGTGCCCCTTCCCGAGTACCTCTTCATCCCTGTAAGAAGCGGGGATGAAACAGGCAGTGTGGGACCTTCTGTTTAACAGGGCTTAGACACATCTCTTGAGAGGTGGAGCCCCTGGAGTCTTGCTACCATCCCAACTGATAAAAATCACATGTGCAGGGCAAACTTCCTTGCGACAAGTGGAGCGACCACTTCCAGTGCCTTTATACCCCTCTGAGGCTTCCCTTCCTCTGTATCTTCCTGTAGGCTAGGCTCTGTGGCCATTTATCTTGTGCCTAGGAACAGGGCAATTAAATAATAGTCACATCTGTCGCCTTCTATCTGAGCAGCACCCGTCAGATAGGACCTGGGGACCAGGCCTGTCAGCTTGGCCATTTTCCTCAGGGTAGCACAGCTCCGTCTTTCCCCCAAGCCTGCACAACCACAGACAACCGGGTTCTGATATGGAGAATGAACAAGAGGGAATCCTCTGTATTCACATAGGAGGAGGAAAAGTGGTGGAGTCGATCCACATTCCCCGGAATCCAGACAGCCAGGGAGGCTCTGGGTCTGGAATGTGGAAGCTGTAGGTTGGGCTGGCGACAAAAGCTCCCAGAGCACACTTAGACAGTCGGCCCAGCCTGATGAAGCTGCACCTGGGCTTCTGTTGTGATGGAGGTGGGTCAGGACGCAGCCCTGCCACTCATATTACAACACTGTTGAACAAGCCCAACCCTTCTGAGAGCTCACGTTCATGTTCCATAGTCTGGCCAGCACCTGCGAGTACCTCTGTTCCATCACCGCCCTGTGTAGTTCAGCAGGCTTGCTCCCCAAAACACACATCAGAGAATATGCCCAACCTTCCACAGCTACTGCCCTATCTAGATTGCCACCTCCTAATTGCTCTTCTGTGCCACCCTGCTTCTATGTTCTTGTGTGTGCATGCATATATATGCAGGTGTGCATGCGTGTATGCATGTTGGGGGGCTATGCATAGTCCCCTAAGATGTTGTTACTCGGGTGCCACCCACCTTGTTTTTTTTTTTTTTTTTTTTTTTTTATGTGCAAATTCTTTTTTTTTTTTTTTTTTTTTTTATTTTTTATTCTTTTTTAATTAAAATTTCCACCTGCTCCCCGTTTCCCATTTCCCTCCCCTCCTCCCAAATATTGCCCCCTCCCCCCACTCCCCTCCCCCTATCCCCACTCCTCTTCTCCTCCCCCCACACCATTCCCCCTCCCTCTCGATACTGAAGAGCAGTCCAAATTCTCTGCCCTGCGGGAAGACGAAGGTCTTCTATCTACGTCCAGGAAGGTGAGCTTCTAAACAGGCTAAGCTCCCACAAAGCCAGTTCATGTATTAGGATTGAAACCTAGTGCCATTGTCCTTGGCTTCTCATCAGTCTTCGTTGACCGCCATGCTCAGAGAGTCCGGAATCAACCCATGCTTATTCAGTCCCAGACCAGCTGGCCTTGGTGGGCTCCTAATAAATCAGTTCCACTGTCACAGTGGGTGGGTGCATCCCTCGTGGTCCTGATTTTTTGCTCTTGTTCTCCCTCCTTCTGCTCCTCATTTGGACCTTAAGAGCTCAGACCACCTTGTTTTTTGAGACAGGATCTCTCCCTGGGACCTAGACCGTGCCAATTAGGCTGGGCTGGATAGCCGGTGAGCCCTGGGGGTCTGCCTGTCTCTGCTTCCCCAGGGCTGGAGTTACAGGCACAGACTACCACACCTGCCTTTTAGCTGGGTTCTGGGGAGTCAGACTCAGGTCCCCATGCTTGCAAAGCAGGCGCTTTGCTGACTAAGCCGTTTCCCATCCCCTCAGCTCTGCTTTCTGCATACCACCAGTTAAGTGCCTTTCTCTTAGATTCTGATAAGGTTTAACCTCGGATCGTCTACCACCCAAAAACCTCAAGACACTTCCTGTGACACTACCCAAAGAAAGCCTGAACTCCTGAGGTCCCAGGGGCTGATGAGAGCTGCCCCTCGCTCCTGCAGCCACTAGGCCTTCTGGCCTCACTTCCCCATCCCTCTCAGAGAACACATCTTTCCTTCCGTCTGTGTCTTTGCCTCTCTGTCTCTAGCCTTTTGCCCTGGTCTGTTCCTGGCCATGACTCAGCTGTAACACTAACTTCTTCTCTGAGAATTGTACACGTAGAGATTTTACTAGTTAGAGCTGTAACTAGTGCCATATAGGGCACACTGGCTCATTGTGTGTGTGTGTGTGTGTGTGTATGTGTGTATGTATGTGTTGCACATACATGAACATGTGAAGGTCACCCATTGCTGTCTTCCTCAGTCTCTTTCCTCCTTATTTATTGAGGCAGGGTCCCTCACTGAACCTGGACTTCATCAATTCAGTAGACTAGCCAGCAAAGCCCAGAGAGCTTCATGTCTCGACCTAGCCCCGCGTCTTATGTGAGTTCTGGGCTCTAAACTCAGGTCCTCAAGCTTATACAACCAGCACCTTACCAACTAAGCAATCTCCCTGCTCCCACCTTGTGTCTCCTCTGTGGCCCTCACACCCAGCCTGTGAAGCTGTGGCCAACTGCCACCCACATCAGCCTCTTTTGGGACTGGGGACTCAATGCCAGCAGATATCCAAGGAGCTTCCAGGCTTTCTGAGTCTGATGGGTACAGCAGAGGCATCCAGCTATGAGAATTGCGTAGCTACCAGGTTCCAACATGAAGGTGATTGTTGGACCGCTCCCTTCCTGTTGCCTTCTGCCCTTACATTTACTGTTTTACTTAAAGCACACATTATCTTTCCTTTGTGTTGAAGTGGCCATGCAGCCTGGGCATTGGGGTGAAAGAGTGTGTAGCTTCTATGTGTCCTTTGAGTCGCATGATCATGGTGGTGGTAGATTTTCTGTTTTGTTTTGTTTTTTGCTTGTTTTTTGGCAGGGTCTCATGGTGTAGCACTGACTGATCTTGAATTTACTAAATAAATTAAATTCACCTCATTAGCTTCCAGCTCACAGAGATACACCTGACTCTGCCTCTCGGGCTCTGGGATTAAATGCATGCACCAACATGCTCACCTTCGGTGGTGGTGGTGGATGTCCGAATGCCCTGTACTTCCTCATAGCCACAAGTTATCTTATCAGTTCTCAACCTGTGGGTCCTAACCCCTGGGGGCGGGGCAAATGATCCTTCCACAAGGATTACCTAAGACTACCAGAAAACAAGATATTAACTTGACGATTCATAACAGTAGCAAAGTTACAGTTACGAAGCAGCAACGATAATAATTTTATGGTTGGGGGTCACCACAACATGAGGAACTGTATTAAAGGGTTGCAGCATTAGGAAGGCTGAGAACTAACTGCTGGGCTTCACGCTGTGTGTGCTTCCTGAGAGAGCCTAGCCACAGCTGCTCAGTCTTCTGGAGCTGTTGAGAGGTGTTCCACAGAAAGGAATTCTTGACCCACCTTGGCTTCTGATACGGCCTTTCTGAGGTTATGAAGACGGGACCGTTTCAAGACCCTGGCGCCCTTGGTCTTCCAGGGCACGAGGAAGAACAGATTTTCAGCTCTGGAACTACATAGCCAGAATCCGCATCTCCTAAGTGTGTTTTCAGGGGCATCTCCACAGTGCTCTTGTATACAGATTGCAGGGTTATGGGTGAGGGACTGAAGCATTCTGAAGTTCCAGCCTCCCTCAGAACACAGTGATAATATCACCTAGTAGAATCAGCTCGGAAAGACCACAATAGGAGGGACAGGATTGCTTCTCCTTTGGCTTTGGTCAAATGCAGGCAGGATGGCTACATGAGGTATGCTCACACAGCCTATTGGATGGAACTCCATGGCAACCACCTCCAAGTGGCCCTTCTTGGAGGAAAGTCCTGGAGAATCTTTTCCTCCCTCCTACATCTTCAACTAATTGTTCAAATCATCCATCCATCCATCCATCCATCCATCCATCCATCATTCATCCAATTATGGTCCTGGTCTTATGTATGCTGTAATCATGACAAGAAAAAGGAAATAAATGTCTCTATCTGGATATCTTCTTTTGAAATATTTTTTATTTCACTTTTTTTTCTAACAGTAATATAGAAACAAATAATCATAAAAATAAAGTTGTAAATCGTCCATTGACTATGTAATAGCACTTGGTATTGCTACAGGGGTAGATCTTGGATGAGGCCAGGTTACAGCCAGGCCTGCCCAGGCCCCCTAGGGCTTTGTGATTGCTCCTGAGTCCATGGAGGCAATGGGCATGACCCGTGGCAGCACAGTGGATATTTCGTGTCTCACAGGGGGGCGGAGAGACTTGGGGGGGCGTGGAGATGGTTAAAACAACAAACTGGACTGTGTACACACGGTAAGCCAGGAAACTGGCTGTGGAAGGCTGCTAATGCTGCCACTGACCTACAGACATCTCTGCATGGATTCTACAAGTAGAACGAACAGTTAATGGCTTGTGCTCACCATGAAAGGCGGGGAACTAACAGATACTAACTGCACGTAAAAAAATAGAATGAATTTCCCCTCCACTTTTGTGACCCCTCCCCCCACCCCCTCTCTTCATCCCAGAATGAGATTCTCTTGGGATGAACTTGAGATGAACAACTTAAGCTGAGACATCTAACCTATTCAAATCCACGCCTGGGACAAAGTTTCCTCAGGGAACAAAAGGAGGAGGAAGATGCTGGGTTAGCTGAGCACAAGCTGCTCAATCACGTATTTAGTTGCTGACCATATCCAATTCCATTGCTTTAAGCTGAGGGTGTCAGTTTCTGTAATGACTGATACAATGTTTTTGAGACGTGGTCTCATGTAGCCCAGGCTGGCCTGGAGAATTGACTATGTATCATAGGTTAGACTTGAACTTCTTTTCCTCCCCCATCCACCTCCTGAGTGCTGGGATTAAAGATGTGGTAGCTTGACTAATGATTAATTTCTTACCAGGTTGGCCTTGTTTCTAGAATATGGGATGAGCCTTCTTTCACGTGTTCTCTGTGACGTGGTGTGTGAGGGACAGCCAGCAGGAGACTGGAGTCAGGAGGTCATGAGAGGTGCTGAGGCCTCTTGGGACTTGGCAGTGTTTTACGTGGTCTCTAAGGAAGGGATTGGGGTCAAGGCCTCTGGACTTCAGGGCTTTAAAAAAAAATCTTGGCTATCTTATTCTACCTTTTAAAAAAAGAAACACAAACTGCCTGGCTCTGAAATCACAAGGAAGAGACCATTCAGTCATCCGTGACCATTTAGTTATAACTTCCCATTTCAGCCTCTCCCTGGGTGTGTTGTGGTGTGTGTGAACACAGCCAATTGGGATTCCAGGGAGAACAGACATTATACACAGAGAGCAGTCAGTGTAGACTACAGGACTATGACTGATGGGAAGTGTCGAAGGTCCACCATCTGGGCGTCATGCTTTTCCCCCTCCCCGCAAGACTTCGGATTGCAAAGTGGGGAGAATGGGTGGGGCCTGAAAGGGAGGGAGAGAGAAGCTGGCAACTTATGGGTTTGGCAGAACATCAGGACCATCTCTTGGAAGTTTAAGTTCATTGACAGGAGATCCGTCTAGGCCTGACTCACAGTAATTTCACACCTTAGTATTCTACAGCTACTAAGCAGCCAGGTGACTTGAGGGAAGCTGTTCTCATTCCTGGCTTCCCTTTGGCCCCTCTGCTAATGAGCTGGCCTCACTAGACATACCCAATGTCTGAGAAACTTGTGTCAACAGGATTACATGTGGCCAGATGTGCTGTATCAGGTCTTCCCTGAACCAATCAACTTAACATTTTGCTGATCTCCAGGTTTCTCCTAAGGGGGAAAAAAGCTCTCAAAACTAAACCCCAAACTTGCTTGGCTTACTCAACTGGCTCACAATTTGGACAAGAATCAGACAGGTATTAACGAGTTAGCAACACTTTAGTTAACAGTCATGGTCAATTAAAATTCATTGTTTAGGTCAGGCACAGTCTTGAAGAGAGGCTAGGGGCGGGCTTCTGGACTCCCTGGGGTCTTTGGTGCTGAGGATAAGGTATTGTGGGTGACACCATCAGGTCCCACCAGGAAGGCCTCTGTCATGCCCCGCACGTTAGAATTTACTTGGGGGAAATCTGTTTCCTATCTGCCTGGTTTAGTCACTAGCAGACTGCTAGGTGCTCCCCTGGGGTTGTGAGTGGCAGAGAAATAACTGAAGTGGTTGTAACTGGAGCTAGCGTGGACAGCAGGGTGTCTGGGTTCCCCTACGAAAGCTATCCAAGGTACATGCGCCATGTGTCATGGAGCAAGCTGGAAATAGCATGGCCTTATAGCATTAAGGCTGTAGTTCAAAGTCACAGGGCGGAGCTCCCTCCCAGGAATGCTGGCGGCCATCACAGAGAAGCCTGCATTCCCACGTGCCACCTCGTTATTCCTCTAAGTTTTCTTGTCGTAGCACATCCCTGTCCAGGCTGCTGAGTCACCTACTTAGGAGCAATTAGAGCTAGGACTGGGAGGGTGGCAACAGTATATGAAAGATGAGAGTGCCTTACACATTTAATCCTCCCCGCTTCCTAAGAGGAGAGCTTTCTGTAAGAACAAGCTTTGTGTGTGTTGTGTGTGTGTGTGTGTGTGTGGGGGTGACCCCTTTGGGATTCAATATCATAGCACCAATTATTTTAGGCCACAGAGGGGAGCAGGCCACAGGGATCTCTCTGAGACCCCTGTCTTACATAGTGTCTGTAGACTCTTCAGGGATTGAATGTGAAGATCCATGTATGCAAGGCTGAAGCCCCGGGGGGCCTTCCGTTCCCCAGCATGGCCACAGGGAGACGGGCTTCGAGTAACTTGGTCTGAGCCCCCGCCCCAAGCCCTTAGCTCTGGTCCCCCGCTTCCATCCCAAGGCTTCTCAGCAGAGAGAGAACCTTCTGGAGTTGATGTTCATTTTGGTGACACCAATGAGCTTGAGCGGTGTGGAAAGGCTGAAGGAGGATGCCAGGGGGGAGTCGCAGAAGAGGTCGGACAGCTCATCGCGCTCCTCCAGCTCGTAGGCAGCGTCATTGAGCATCCTCCTGTGCAGGCGGCAGGTCTGCTCAATCTTCAGCTTGTTGATGTCTCCACGGAGGCGCATGAGCTGCCTGGCCAGCTGCTGGTCCTGGAGCCGCATCTCTGCCTGGAGGGGCAAGGCCAGACATGGGTCAGCAGGGGCGTTGTGGCCTGCAGCTCCGTGGGCTCTGCTGAGGACACTCGTTAATAGGAATCCCAACTGATGCCCTGGATCACTGACAGGTCTGTCTGCCAACAGGCACAGTTCCTAGGTCAGTGAGGTGAAAGGGCACTGAAAGTGTCATGGCCCAATGAAGCTTTGTGACAGGCTAGCAATTACGTCTACGTCCTTCTACAGGCTGGTCCTAGCTTACAGTCACCTATAGCTCATTCCCATCCTTTGGTGTTCAAGAGGATGCTCAGGTGGAGCGAGACTGCAAAGAGTAACAGACACCAAATTCGGCAGCATAGCTTCCATGTGGGAAGAAGGGATGAGGTGGGCAGAACAATGAGGGCTTTTTACTGGGACAGCCCCCATTAGGTCCCGAGTGTGGGCTGGCACAACATGAAATTCAGACACTTTACAATGTATTTTCATCATATCCACTTACTACTACTACTGTCTTCCAATTTTCCTGAGTGCCTTTCCAACCCTAACTTTCAAATTCATTTCCTCCTTTTATTTTTTTTTAAAAAGTATAATTAGAAACTCTGAGTCCAGTTAGTTCTGTCCATAGGCACAGGGATGTGGACCATATATACTGGGATGTAGCGCCCTACCAGTGGTCATGTGACTCTCCCTCACTCTGCAACCTGCTATTTTTCTTTCATCAGACATCTTACAATGACTTGTTGATATATATCTTAATAAAGGTTCCTAAGAGCCAATCCAAAACAAAAACAAAACAAAAACAAGCTGATATTTACTATGAACCAGGCACAGCTAACACACTAAATCCTCATGATAGCCTGAGGCATAAAGACCTTACTATGCTACAGGTCACAAATGGGCAAGTTAAAGTCAACTGTCAAAAGGCCCTGAAGCTGGGGTAGGGGCACAGACTGTGGGTACCCACGAGACTGACAACTCTGTTCTGCCTCTTAGGTAGAGTGGAGCCTATGCAGGGCTGATCAAAGCTTGGGACCCTGTAGCGGGTTTCTGATGTTTTTTCAGCATCTCTATTTTCTATTAGGAAAGGGGTGTACTCAGAACTCCTCTTAGCAGCACTTTGCAAAATCCATCTCCACACCAGACCCTGCGGTACCGAAGGCAGCTGCCGTGAAGGTCTGTATTTTGCAAGTGAGGATACAGGAACTCCGAGGGCTTCAAGGTGTCCCTCGGCTTCACAGCTGTGACTTGGCAGGGAAGGAATGCAGCTGTGATCTCACCGGGCTTCGTGGGCAGCCCTGCCCCATTAACAAAGCTTGCTCACTCAGACAGGCCACCAGCTGTTTCTACTTGACCTGAGACCCAATTCCATCCCGCCATTGACGCTGCCTACGCCTGCAAGCGGCTACTGTTTCAATGCTTTTTCTGTCCTCAGACTCAGCTGTCCAGGTGCAAGGAGCCAAAAGAGCCCTGAGATTCAGGAGGACCCCGCCCCTCTGGTTATGCAAATGTTCTCACTTTCTCCACTGGGTTTGGAAATACAGCACATTTCCATGAAGAAAATTAGTGACCTCACTAGTGAGCATTCAGTGTTCTCTCTCTTTCTTCCCCCTTCCTCTTTCTTTCTCTCTCCCTCTCCCTCCTCCTCGCTCTCACACACAAAATACATAAATAAATCTTTTTTCTTAAATGTGAAGGGCTAAGACTTCATATAAAGCCTTTACACGTTACAAAAATGTAAAATCTATATAACATAAAATGTATCATCTTGGTCATTTTGAAGCACACAGTCAGTAGTGTCAAAGACATGCATTCCTGTGCAACCATTGCCACCACTCAATGCCAGAACTGTTCCGTATTTGTCAACTAAAAGATGTGATCATTAAAAAAAAAAAAAATCCCAACCCCTTCTTCTAACCCTGGCCACCCCATTCCACTGCCTATCGCTATGACCTAGATGGCTCTAGAGGACCCCGCCCCTTCCCCCTATGTGCAGGACCCTACAGTGTTTGCTCTTCTGTGACTGGCTTATTTCACTTCCAATCATGCTCTCCGGGTTCACATGGCTGAGAGGCTTTTAAAATTAAATGTCTTTAGCCATGTCTAAAGGGCACCACTGGTCACTGTGCCAACCCCTGACTCCCTGCACTTTGCTGGATGCCTGTCTCTTCCCAGGCCCTGGGCCAGAGGCATCTCCTTTATCTGTCTTATGGAAGAGGAAACTAACTTAAGCCCAGCCCTCCTGGGAATGGTGGCACTCAGATCCCTCTGGGTCAAGCAGTGGCTTTCCCAGGGCCTGGAGGCAGTGGACTTCTGGGGCAGACCCTGTTGCAAGGGTGCCCCTCCTACCTGCTAGCTGAACCAGTCACTAAAGCTTCCTGAACTTCCACCCTTACTTCTCCAAGAAAGGACTGATGAGGTCTTTAGATCATCATAGCATCAAGAAGCTGTACATAGCAACCCTAGGGCAGCAGCTGCCTGTGGTCAAGCTCCTCCCTTCCGGTCAGGAAGGGAACCCACGAGAGCGTCTAGGCTGGTGCACTGGTCCTAAGACTCCAACCTAGAGAACTCAACTGGGCCTAGGTCAAAAACTGTCCTCTGGAGCTCAGTGTAGAATGTACTTATTTTCCACCCCAACCCCAGGGTGGCCTGCCCTCCCTCTGGGGAGGCAGGCACAGGCTGGATTCCGAGCTGTGGTTTGCTGTCCCGGTATTCCCACAATCAGGGCATAGCACCTGACGAAGCGGGTAGAGATGCCACCGGTCAGGGTCTTAGGGGGATTATAGGGTCTTCAGAGACTTGAGGTAGTGGAGGCAGCCTTTCTGAGAGCCAGTGCTGTCCCTCGGACTCGTGGGACGCTGGTGGTTTGGAGGCAAATGAGAAACCTCTTAGGAGAATAGGCTTGTTTCTTCAGGTAGAAGGCGAACCCCTGAGGGTAGGATTAGCTCACTAAACAGTCATTACAGGGCTCTGCCAGAGAAGACATTTCCTGACTTCCCAGCGTACTGTGTGGTGAGGAGAGGTGATGGAGATGCTGAGGGAAGAAAGCCTGGGAGGAGAGTCCCATTGAGAGAATCCAGAACAGAACCCTGTTTACTGGGAAGGGCACACCAACTGCACCAAAGGTTTTTCTGAGGAGAAAAGAGAAGCCCAGGCCTGCTCTGGGCTGGGGCCAATGAAAATGACGGCTATAGACATCCCCTGGATGCCCAAAATAAGTTCAATAGTTACCATATATATGACCAGGGGTTTCGCCCAAAACTGAAGGCAGGCACTCCGACAGAGACTTCTGCCCCTACATACATAGCGGCACACCCCAACTGCAAAACAGATGAATGCAGTCAATCCACGCTCTGGATGGTATCCAGTCGTAGCTAACAGGAGACTCAGACACATGTCACAAGTGGATTTGGGGGCATTATGCCAAGTGATACTAGCCAGCGACAAAGGGATAAATATGTGACCCATCTATGTGAAACAGACAGCAGAAAAGGGTTTGCCAGGGCGTGGGGGTTGGGAATCAGTGTTTAACGACTAGCACTGATAGAAAGAGAATACAATATAGTGAAGAGCATGCGTCTAGTCCCTAATTCTGGGGCTCCTGTGGGTGCTCTCTCAGCAACAGAGCCTCCATTTGTCTCTGATGGATGTTAGAGGGCCAGGCACCGTCTCAGCACATGTGAAGGGGCAGAATGTGTTCCATTTCCATTCGGTTGGACAACGTGAGGTTTGCAAACACTCTTTGTATTCTGCGGCTGGTGTTTGTCTAGATTCACCCAAAGGTCAGCCATTGTTATAATCGGACAGGTATAATGTCAGCCATTGTTACGGCCGGTATTGTGTTGGAGTCCGTGTAGAACCAAGACAATGCAGGACACTTTAACCTTAGTTTGACCCCCGAGACTGCCAGACAGATGACCATGGAAGGAGGCAGGTGGTACGGGTAAGGTGTCTTGCTCAATAGAAACTTGAGTTTCTGGGAATCTGTAGAAGGAAAAACTCAAAGGTTCCCAGAAGCCAGCTCCACATTGTGAACTGGTTTCCAGGGGAGTTATGGACTCAGGCGGAGGTGGAAGTATGCTTCATGGGGAGAAGGTGGCTGGGCCATAGAGGTGGGAGTGGCCTCTCTTGACAGTGGGAAGGCCTTATTATCTGTAGTCCCTGGCCTGGGCTGAGGGACTGGAGAGCTGGCAGCCTGGCTCCAGTTCCCTGGGCTGGTTCAGTTAGGGAGGAGGGAACCGTTTAATTTGCTTGCTCTGTTAGGGCCTAGTCTACTTCCTGTGAGCTGGGCCGGTATTGATCGGGAAGGCCAGACTAGAGTCAGGGCTAAGCACAGAACTGGGGCCCTTCAAGCCCTCCTGGGGAATTCCTGACTCTACCCAAGTGTGAAGCTCTAAAGACGTGACAAGGTTTTCAATTTTTCATACTTGGAAAGTCCCTAAACTGTTACCTTCTCTATGAGAGGCTGGACTTTCAGAGTTATCAGGGGCTCTGGCTTCCGGTTCCCAAACAGCCCCCTACTAGGCGAACATTTCTGGGGAGGTATGAACCCCTAGCAGAAAAGGGAAAAGGATGATTGCCCCCACCCTGATTCATCAGACGGCATCAGGGGTGGGAAGGAGGGAGATGTTCCTGGAAGAGGCACACTACAGAGAGAAGCAGGAGAGGCGAGGAGTTGAGGACCGGTGGGGACTTGAGCTGACACATCTCAAAAGAAGACAATACACACAGGTCACAATCCCAGAGGACCTGAACAATGAGGAGGACCCCAAAAGAGACAGACATGGATCTAATCTACATGGGAAGTAGAAGAAGACAAGATCTCCTGAGTAAATTGGGATCATGGGGACCATGGGAGAGGTTTGGAGGGGAGGAAAGAGGCAGGGAGCGGAACAGAGAAAAATGTAGAGCTCAGTAAAAACAATTTTTAAAAAAGAAGAAGACAATATGGTAGTAGGCAAATTTAGGAAAAGGTGTCCAACATTTCGAATCACTGGGAAAATGCCAATCAGAAAGACGATGTAGCTGGGTGTGAGGGCGCTCATCTGTGATTCTAGCACTTGGGAGACTGAGACAGGCAGATCATGAGTTCAAGTCTGGCCTGGGCTATGTTATAAATTCTAAGCTAGCTTGAGATGCAGAGCAAGACCCTGTTTCAAACAACAAAAACAAACAAAAACCCACAGCAAGATACTACCTTACCTAGAAATGCTGGTAAAGGAATAAGGCAGAGCTACACACACACACATGCACACATGCATGTACACACATATGCACACACACATATGCACACACACATGCACACACACATACACACACATATGCACACACACACATGCACGTATACCACTGTAAACAGAACTACCTACCTTGACTACCTGAGAAGCTAACGAACTCCCATGTTACTGCAGGACAGTCCACCATAGTCAAGACACGGAATTGACTGGGATGTCCACCAAGGGATGAATGGCTTTTTAAAATGTAATTTATTATCCAGCTATAAAACTGTGAAACCTTCATGTTTTCAGCAGGGTAGAATGAACTAGAAAACACTGTGTTAAGTGCAACAAGCCACACACAGAAAGACAAATACCACATGTTCTTACTCATTTGTGAAAGCTGAACTATAGATGTCCTGGAGGCTTGGAAGGTGATGGCAAAATACAGAAAGACTGGGTAATGGGTATCAAAACAGGGGAAACCCATTCCAATATTCTTTTGGTAGTACTAGGGATTAAACCTAGGGCCTCACGAATGGGAGGCAAGCACTCTACCACTGCGCTATAGCCTTAACCCAGTTCTGTTAGTCTGATCATACCTAGATAAATAGTATATAACAATTTAATATATATTTCAGAATAACTCAAGAATTTGAGTGTTGTCACCACAAAAGGGGTAGTACTTGAAAAGGTGGAAATGCTAATTTTGATTTGACCACCACATACCACATCTAATTATACTACCACACTTCACAATAGAACCGTGTGTGTGTGTGTGTGTGTGTGTGTGTGTGTGTGTGTGCAGAAAGGGATTATGCACCCCAGGCATGCTTCAGACTGAACTAACCGCTTTAATATTTGAGACCACCATAGCCAGCTTCTGTGTTAGCATAAGATACCATCTCATATGGAGCGAAAGAATTAAATTCTTGGAAAGAGGCCAAAATGGAATTGACTTTGGAGAATAACACAGCAAAGTGCCATGAGTGGAGAGGATGTATTGAGGAAGCAGAAGGCACCTTCAAGCTCACTTACTGAAGGAGCGGTGGATAGAGCAGCCGTTTGACTCTGAGGCTGGGGCAGATCTGAGTTCAAATCCCCCATGCTGATAACCAGTTCTCTCATCTGTAAAGAGGGGCTGGTAATACTCTCAGTAGTGCCCACCTGGAAAGGTGGCTGTGGGCATCAAGCATTGTGAGAGGAGTAAGCATGCGCAGTACTTATCTTGGCCTTTGGTTCCTCCTCTTTATTTTCCTTTATCAACACCCTGAGAGGCGGGTATTTGTTGCCCCCATTTTACAGTGATAAGATTGGGGAGGACTGGGGAAACTGCAAATGGGCTATAGTAGAGCTGATCTAATTGCAGCTGGGTGTTTTTCCCACCCCACCCATGACCAGGTACTGGACCAGCTGCTTTGCAGTCAGTTATCTGCGGGTACCCAATAGCTCCCCAAACCACTTCAGATTTACAGCATGGACTTCCACAGAGGCCAGGAGAGATCTGCCCTAAACAATTACCTTTGGTTGGCCTCCCCTCTCTAAAGAAGAACTCCACCTGCAGGTCCCTAGGTGATGTCTGCTGCCTTCTCTTCAGGGAGACTCTCAACACCAGACCCACCCACCTCAGTTCCATAGCCCAGCCACCCAAGGACTTCTCATCTTGCTACAGGTGATGTGGTGGGATGGGAAAAAGCTCCTCTTGCCTTTTGTGGCTCTTGGAGTGCCTTGAGCTGCTGCTCTACTGAGTTGGGGGGTCCATGAGCTCCTTTGTTCCTTTCTCAACACTGCAGGGAAGAAAGGGGACTGTGGGCAGGGTGTTGGGATGGGGGTCAGCTTTGGTCTACTGGCTATAACTCCTGTAGCTCTCAGATCCCAGAGGCATGTCTGGGGATGGAAGACCTTAGTTTTCTCCTTCTAGGAGACTCCTATCTGCAGGGCGAGGCACGAGTTCCAGTTCCAGTGGCAAGACAAAAGAACCCAATACCTTTCTTTCTTTGACCTTTTATTTTTAGTAACCCCTTTTTCTTGATTATATATATATAGTTTCTATTTTTAGAAATTTATGAAAACTACAAAAAAGTAAAAATAATGATATTACTAAGAAGAAATGATTATCACCATTGCTCTGATGTCTCCTGTACCTTTGTCTATAAATTCTCTTATTTATTTATTTACAGACATAGCCTTGCTATGTAACCTTGGCTGATCCTGTACACTCTATGTAGCTCAAGTTGGATTTAATATAAAATTTTCATAACCCCCTACAAAGTTAGTATCTTCTCAGAGGAATAGAATTGAGTGCTTATGGTTGGAAGAGACAAGCCTTGGGCAGACAGATACCTGGGCTATTTGTGAGTCAAGGCCCACTCGGCCAGTCTCCTGCTGGCTGCCTCTGAACACTTTTTCATCTTCCCTGAGACAGAATGGTCCCAGTGACATGTTCTAAGGCACGGCATGCAACCCTGTGGAACCTTCTAGGAGCATCCTCTTCTGAAACCATCAGGGTTTGACAGCCTGTGGCTCATGTGATGGGTCTCTCAAACAAGAAAGTCTCCTGGACCCTGAGTCAGATGTGTGCCATCCTAACAGGCTTAGCCACATCCTTGGCTATCACTTAACCCTATGTCCTAAGACATCTGGGCTTTCTGAGCCTCTGTCTTCTCCTTTGTAAAATGGGAAGGGCAAACAGCCTCAAACTTCCGGGAGCACTTCACAGAAGTGCTTCAGGGCCTTAGAGTCCTCTCTCGCCATCGTCACAGAACTCCTCCCCACACAGAGAGCGTGATCTGTCATCTGGCTGGGCGTCCAACAGATGAGGATAATGGTGTCACACATGCCGGAGCCATGTGCTTGCCTAGATTTACCACTGAGAACTCTGGCTGGTGATCAAACTGAGGCCACAGGTGCCACCTGAAGCTGGGTTTCCAGCTCTGACACCCGGGCCCTGCCTGATTAGTACCCACCAGGTTTCTTATTCTGTTTCCTAACAACTATAAACACCTTCTGCCCGCAGGGATCAAACACCTGCAGGAAACAGTGTAGGTGCTACGAATTCTCAGGTTCTCACCACAGAGTGCCCAGGGACCTGGGAGGTTAGGCTTTTACTTCTGTCTGCCACTGACAGAGCAGAAGGTATCCTGGCCTGTTTCTTATCTCGGTGTCTGCAAACGCAAACGGCACTGCTAAACAAGACCACAAAGACAAGACTGAAGATAGGCAACTGATTACTGGTGTCTCAGGCCCAGGCCTGAAGCTGGTTCCCTGACCAAAAGGAGCTACCAGGGCAAATGGAATCCCACACTTAGCTGGAAGGAGCTGACATATTCCTGCCACCCAGGACCATGACCTTCCCATTTCACCCTTCCAGAACTGCCACCACCTCATCCAGGACCATCCATTAAGCTGTCTTCACTGCAGAGGCATAGCTGGGGCTTGTGACCTCCTGATAACCAGAGCAATCTAGAATCAGCAAAGGAACATGGTGGCTATTTTCTAGGACCCTGAGAATAGTGAGATCGGATCCCAGCCTGGGGGTGTTAGGTGGCCCCAAATCACCAAGCGTAGAGACTTCCCTGCCTGTCACAGTTGGGTGGTGACATGGTCTCTTGATCTAGCTGAAGCAGATGCCAGGCCTTAGTTGAACGTCATATGATATTTACAGTTTGAGAATCATTGAATGAATAGAGACCCAGGATAGGACCAAGGGGAAGCAAGGAATATCAGATGGGAGACCAGGGAGGTCCATAAGCTTAAGTTGTAGGCCCTGTTCCTGCTATCACTGCTTCCATGTGGCCCAAGGCTCAGCCTGCGTGGGGTCAGAGTGAAGGAACTCAGGCCGGTAGTCCAGGAATCACACTTCTTCAAAGATGGCTTTGAGCTTTTGTGTCCCAATACCCTTGGTACATTAGCTGAAGGAAATGCTACCCTACTCTAGCTCAACAGGGATGTTGGCAGTAACACCCCATATCTTGGAGTGAAAGCCAGGAAGGAATATCAAGAGGAAGCCTCCAGCCCCTTCTTTGCTTTAGAAACCTGTCCAAATCCTACAACCCCTCTCTGCTGGTCCTAGAGGAGGCAGGGAAGGGTAGGCAATGCCGCCTGTCCCCGTATAGCCTGCCTTTGAATGCAGGCTCATTGGCAAATGTCTCCCTGGCTGTTTTAACAGCTCCCGGGAGGATCACCAGATAGACAGGAGGCACACTTTGGGTTGCCCTCTGCTAGGACCAAAACTTCCAGTAAAACCAGGACCTGGTGGCAGAGACCCAAAATTGCATCTACTTCTGAAGCTGAGGCAGGAGGATTGCAAGTTCAAGACCTGTCTTGGCTATAGAGTGAGTTTAAGGCTAACCTATGCAACTTAGCAAGACCTTATCACAAAAAGCATACTAGAAGGAGGGCTGGAGATATGGTTCCAGGGAAGGGCACTTGGCTAGCATGAGAAGGAAGGGCTTTAAATTCAATCCCCAGGACTACGACAAACATCTATTGTGGGTGTTCGGCAGTGTGTGTATGTGTGTGTGTGTGTGTGGCAGGGGAGGGGAGCCTGAATACTGCCTGGCATTAGAGTCTCAGTCTGTCTCCTCAGACACATGAGAGAAAGGATAAATTTGCACGGAGCCTGACAGATGTGCAGGGAGAGGGTGGGGTGCCTGGGTACAGAGAAAGCTCGACTCTGAATTGAAAGAAATGCAGCATAATAATAAAGGTAATACAAGCTACCCTCACTGGGGCCTTAAAACTGTGAGATTTTAAAGGTACCTTGATGGTGAGCGCAGGATAGACTAGAAAACTAGCATGAAGCTTTGTTTTAACTGAGACAGAGAGAAGAAAGCATCTCTAGTCTGGCTGCTTCCAGCTAAGAGTCTTATGAACTGCTTTTGTTGGTATCTGATTTCTCACAGGGCAGAGTTGAGCGTGGGGGTCCTGAGATCAGCATCAGAGCTGCTGCTGGCCTCCAGGAGGGCCATCTTTAATCAGGTGGGGTTTCTGCATCATTCATTGGGCTGGGTGAGGATGTTCTTCACTAAGACCCCTTTGCTGTCTGAACTTGGCTTTGTGGAATAGTAAGGCAGGGGGACGGGTGTGAAGCTCAAGCTTGGAGACTTGTGGATCTGCCCTCTGAAGTTTTTTCTCAGCCCCTTGGGCCTCTTTTCATTCCTTGGCACTCTAGGCGTGGTGTGGCATATGACATTTAGTGTCCCTTGGTCCATATTGGAAGCCCCAAATCACAGATGCCCATCTTTGACCTACAGAACAGAATATTCATCCTTACGAGAGACTCAGAGGGCTCTGTATGCACACTGGAGCTCGGAGACCAAATGGCTTTTCCAGCATGTTCAGCTGGGTCTTCCCTAGTCAAGCCAGCTCACCAGACACCCTCCTGGACCTTCTTAAGGTGGAATGGAAGGCAGGGAGTCTCGTCCAACCTTGTTTCTCTCTCTGCCTCCAACCCACGCATTTTGTTGACTGCTGACATCCCTGTGAACTCAGCCTTAGGAAAACCGACTGCCCAATGGAGGATGCTGTATTCCGTGGCAGCAGCTAAGACTAGCATTGGCACGGTGACCTGATGGCCCCGGCTTCAAATGACAAATGTCTTATTCCCACTTGCTTTTTTTTTTTTTTTTCACCACTATACTAACAAGGAAATACAAAACCCATTTGCATTCCTCTCTGAGTCTCTTTGGTCTTCTTGAAGAAGAGAGTTTGGGAAGGTGAGGTCACATGACGACGAGACGTGAGTAATGCAGGTGAAGTATCTGACACACGCTGAGCACAATGACACGTCAGTCATCGCCATCACCATCATTACCCACCCCTGGTCACCCAGGAGAACAGAAAATGCTATGCAGATAGAAGGCACGTTACTAACGCACTTATTTCTTGTGCCCACATCAGGACTGCCTTCGGCAACCAAATTAGTCCTGACTCTGACTGCCCTGCCCTGGGATCCGACAGTCTGAGGTACCCTAAACATGGCTGGCCTCCTCCACTTAGCCAGCATGCTCTGGGTGGGGCACCTTGCCATGCTTGTTTTGGATGTGTCCTGGCAATGAGCGTAAAGTATGCCCCATAGATCTCAGACACTGTTCTCAACGCTGCGTACTGCTTTAACCAATCTTTAAAGTCTTTAGATGCTCAGCATCATACGCTAGGTATTCATTTCAATGGTCTGAGGTGTGGTTGAGGCTTTGGGGTCTTTCCTGAGCCCCCCCCCATGGTACTTTACTAAAGGATGATGGGGGTGTCTAGAAAATTTGAAAGACTCCCCTACTGTTTTCCATTTACTCAGAGGAATATTTTCTCTACTCCTCACTCCAAAGGGAAGCCCACAAGGAATGTGAACATATTTAGACAGTAAACAACCCGCTCTGAGAAGCAATAAACTCTCAAATGAACCCAAAACCAACAAATTGCATCCTTGGCTAATGAGAATATTTTTTTGTCCCTCTGTGAAAAACAGATCAAAGCAGGTTAGCCTCAGGGATTCAGGGTGCTGCTTCTAGGGTCTGTCACTGGCCCTGCATGCTCACCCCTTCATCTTTCATGCTCCTGTGAGTACCCTGGGGTCACGAAGCAAGAATCCACAGGTGCCCTGTCTTCTGCAGAAGTCAATAGCAAGCATATCCTGCTCGGCCTTAACATCACACACAATGGAAGAGGGTGTTCTGAGCCGTCTCAATGTCAACTAGAGAGGCTCCCAATTAATCAAAGGCCCAACCTCCTGAGCTGCTACCACCCTGAGCTCTAGTGCTTTATTTCAGCCCATGAGAAATTTCAGGCTCCGGTGGAGAGATGTCTTGCAGGATTCAGCAAAGCAAGTCAGGCCAGCTTCTGCTTTCCTGTTGGCTGGAGAGATGCCACTGGCTCTGGAAGGCAGCTGGCCTTGACTGGGGGCTCCCTGGAGTCAGATGGCCCTGCCGGTGATTCAGGGAAGCAGCTAAAGCTTAGGGGAGGCTTTGTTTCGGATCTGGGTCTGCTAAGAAGCAGCTATGATGGAGGAACCTAGTGGTTTTCCGAGGGCAGCATGGGGAAATGTCCCACTTCCTTTCCCAGGTTTTTCATGGTTCCTGATGGGGACCTCTGTGGGCAGTAAAAGGATCCAGCTGCTGTGCTACTCAGCATCTTCTGTCTTTGCTCACTAGTTCCATCTGGAAGGCCTGACCACCGTGACTTCTTTGCCAAAGCCTTCACTCAAAGCGTGGTCAGTCATGTGTCCCCTTCTGGCAGGTCTTAAGCACCTCAAATTATCGAACAGCATTTCCCATGCTGAGCCCCAGTACTTACAATCTATGACCCCCAGACAGAGAGCCTTTCCCAAAGTCACTCACCCCACCTGAGGGACCTACCACCTGGTGTCAACTCCCACCCCAGGAAAAGAGGCCACTTGCTTGCTGACTGAGTGGTGGTCCCCAACCTGTAGACAACTGTGGTGCATGGGGAGAGGGTTTCTTAGAGAAGTTAGTACAGGCAAACTCTGAGAATCCCCTGCCTGTCCAGGAATAAGAGCAGGGGAGTCTGATCCTGGTGGGAAAAGGGTAGGAACACCCTACTGTGTGCTCAGATCCTTGCGGGTAACACTTTTCTCCATATCTTTGATTAGGGGCTGACTGACTCAGGCCACATGCATCCACTGAGAAATAGGATTTACCCTTTGCCCAATAGGAAGACAGATGTGCAAAGGGGAAACATGCAGAGATGGAAGGACAAACATCATGTAGGGGCACAGGCAAAGTCAGACAGAAAGATGGAGAGAGGTTACAAGCATGGCACACTTTCCATGTGGGCCTCTTGTGGGGCAGCCAGCCACTCACCAGTTCCTTTCTGACCCAGGTTATGGCTTCATCGATACTCCGGAAGCCTTCCAGCTTGCCTGTGGTCAGAGGTCTGTCACCCCGGCTGGCACTCCTGGGAGGTGGGAGCAGCTCTCTGGATTCCCTCAGAGGGACTGACGGCACTCCATCTCCACAGGCTCCCTGTTCCAAGCTTGTCTCTTGTGGGGCAGCTGACTTTGGGAAAGGCCACGTCTGCTCCTCTAGCCTGGCCTGCCATTCCAGGTAGGAAGGTCTTCGGGTCTCTAGCCTCAGTTTCTCGGTGAGGGCCTTCAGGCTGAGTAGGTGGTCATCGGGAGGTGCGGCTGCTCCTGCCAGCCTGTCTTTCTCACCCACTTCTTCCACTTGAATCCGTGGCACAGACATTCTCTAGTCTGCCCTGGTTTCCAGGCATGGGAGGCAGTGGAGGTCACTCCAGAGCCTTGCTGGGTAGCAAGGTCAAGTCCTGCTCAGGAAGGACCTCATACAGTGGTGGTCATGGCTCCTGCAGGCATTGCGGGGATGGGAGTGAGTCTCGAGGCTTGGCAGCAGCTGGAACCAAGCGAGGCTGTGAAGTGCGCCTCTCTGAGCAGGTGTGGCTCAGGGTCTATGATTTGTCCCGTAATCCCGTGGGGGCCATGCTTCACAGAAGGCAGGATCAGACAGGCATCAGCAGGAATGTCTGGGGCGGCCTCCTCCGAGATCTAGCTATGCTTGCCGGAAGTGTGCATGTCGGAGGTGATGGGAATGCGCTTTGGGTGGGGGGGACGTGAGCCTGCAGGAAGGAAAACAATCATATCAGCCCTGGTCTCATCTCCTCAAGATGGAAAACCGAGGTCCAGGGACAGGGTTTCTACTTGCCAGTTCTTTGGCAAGAAATGAGGCAATTTCACAGACTTCACGCAAAGCGATTGATAGAACTGGGCGGAGCTCTACTGTTTGTAAAACCACTCTACCTCTCTGAGGCCATGGAAGTCCCTGCAGGGAGTTTAGAGGCTTGATTTTAACACCCAACACACAGGGGAAGAACCCGAGTCTCTAAGAGGCCAAGTGACTCACCAAGATAGATCCCTCAGCAAGACATAGGGGGACACGCCAGCTGGTCCAAATCTCAGGACAAGTCTCTCTGGGCAGGTCCTTAGAGCCAGCTGAAGGGCCAAGTGGGATTCTGCACAGACTCAGGACAGGTGTCTACTGGCCTTGAGCCACGCCCACCCACCCAGCCCCACCTTCCATCCACACACAGCTTCCGGCTCCAACAACAACACCTGACCTCACCTCTTTAGAGGAAGCGAATAAACGGGCAACCTGGGCAGGAAAGAAGCTGGCGGCCAGAGCTGGGCTGTGAAACTGAAGGAGACTCATGACTCACTCTTTTGGAAAGATGTTTCTCACGTTTACCTGCGATGCCCACAGGGTAGCACCACCTTGCAAGGGATCCAACTGTGCTCTGAGCTGACCACCTCTAGTGAAGGATGTAAGCCAAGACTCTTAGCCCATCACACCAAAGGAGGAGTAGCTGAGTGAGAAACAGACCTGAGTCTCCCAGCCTTAGCATCTCGTATCTAAGGAGATCTGGACAAGGGCAGATCGGAGTACAAAGCGCAAAACTTAAACTTGGGTTTGAAATATCTCTGCTGAGCTCTGAACATGAATGAATCGAGGTGGGACCGCATCCAGGTGAAGGTTCAGATGAATAGCTATAGGCTCTGCCTCTTGGGGCACATGCTGTCCTTGTGTGGGAAAGGAGGGGGAGAAAGAGATGCTTATTGACTTTGTGTGTCTTTGGAAACCCCTGACTTCATGGTGACACAAATCAGTCATGCTGCCTTTGCATAGGCAGGATCCCCACCCCCCTAATCCCCGATGATGATCTGCTTTCTATTTCCACACATTTTCTTCCTGAGAACGCTCCATCAGTACACCGTATAAGCTCAGCCTTCTTGCGCTGAGTGTAGCACACTTGAGATGTGCCTGTGTTTATCAATATTTCATTCTGCTTCATTTCTTAGTGAATGGATGAAATACAGTTTATCTCTCTACCTGATGAAATGCATGAAACTGTTTCTGCACTTTAGTGATGATGAATAAAACCAGTATTCCCGCTCAAAGAAAAATTAATTCAGGAATTTGGGTGATACTACCTTAATTGCAATAATAGAAACTAGGTAGACAGAGATAAGGATTTAAGATGGGGGAGGTGTGGTATCAATCTGGTAGGCTGGGCCATTGAGGGGGCATGGTCCTTCTGATGGACACAGAGATACTCAGGAAGGTGAGAAGAGAGCTTTCTGCTCAGGGCCACTCCTACAAGCCTAGGCTGCAGAAGAGCTAACCAGAGTACCAGGGACCGCCCTCCTCAGACTCTGACCCTCACTGGGGCATCACTAGGGGATGAGAACATTCCACCCCACAGATAGCAGGGAAACCCAGTCTCATTTCTTGCCTTCTCTGGACAGGTGATGATCCTTGACCCCCTCCTAGGGATTCGAAGCCCATTATGTGGGCCATGGGGCTCCCTTGGCAACCGCTCAGCTTCCTAGAATCTTGAAAACCTTTAGAGATGCTGCCCCTAGCTTCAGGCTGTCAGGCTAGCTGAACCTCAGTCTGGCTTTCTGTAACAAGGGTTGGTTGGAACTACCCATCTCTTCCCATATGCACTCTGTTAGCTGGGAGACAGCAACTCTTGATATTCCGCCTCTCCAGATTCTCACGGTCACCTTCTTCAGATCTCTCCGCATAGGAAAACTTGGGAGTGGCTTCCTGGGGCCCTCCCAGGCGCCTGCTGTCTGCTTCTGGTGCTGAGGTGCCAACCTTGATTCTGAGTACACCTGGGACCAGCTGAACCCTAGAAAGCTTCCCTAGAGAAGGGAGCTCTCGTTACACCCAGCAGAGCTTTCCGGAGAAAGTCCCGTTTAGACAGGCTGGTGAGCAGCACCCTCCGCACTGAGTCCTGAGAGGGGCAATACTGGAGGGGGGGGGAGGCCTTCCTACTCCTACATGCTTCTCTGCAGTGGTGGGGGGCACTCTGCAGGGTCTCCTCCTGAGTCTCACTGTGTGGTCCTGTTTTAATTACTGTTTCTGCATAGACTCAGAGAAGGCCTGAACAAGAGCTCAGTGAGATGACAGCCCCGGGGTGCTGCCTTCATGGCGTCTGGGAAGTGCTGGCTATCCTCTGGCTGCTCCCAGAAACCAACAGTAGGAACTACAACGTGGAGAACCCAGAGATGAGAAAGGCGAGGCGCTTCCGTGAGCTGGCTATAGGCAGCTGCCAGCTGGAACCTGGGAACATGGTCAGTTTCCTTCTACCCGGTTCAGAGCAGGAAAGCAGTTGTCAGATCTGTGCTCTGGGTCTATGGTTTCAAGACCACCCCGAGCCTCTCCATCCTCTTCTGAGATGTTGGTACAGCCAGAACTTGCATAATCTACAGGTTGGGCTCAGTGCAAAATGCAAACCCTGGGCTCTTGGTTTTTAAAAGAACAAGAAAAGAGTTCCTAAGCACTTCAGGATGATGACTGCTGAGTATTAACAAAGGGAAGGTCTCTGTTAAATGTACAGGTCACTGAGGGAATCTGAGGTCAAGCAAGGTAATGGCTGTTAGCACTGTACCTAAAGTACAGGAAGTCTGAACAAAACTAAAAAGGCCACCTAGGGGATGGAACATATGGCTGATCCCACATTCACGGTCCCATCACCCCACTGCCACACCGGGTTGTCATCTGTGGGCCCTAGACCTTTTGGGTGACCTGAATCATCTCTGCTCTTCCCCACCTTTCCTTGGAAACCAAATGACCCCGGCATCTGAAGAGTCCCAGAGGGTTTCTTCCCTCCTCTAGAACTGGGTGTAGGAGTTGGCCTGGAATGTTACCCACACAGGTCTGGGGAGGCCAGGAGAAAGTTCCACCGTCAACTGCCCACTTAGTGAGCACTTAGCTAACTTCATTCTGAGCTGGAGGCAAGGTGTTAAATGGGTGTTTGCAGCAGGTGCCATCCCTGAGGCAGCTTCTTGGGTGGGCAGAATGGCAGCAGGGCCCTTTTGTCTTTCTTGATATAGTGGGGTATTCTAGAACCTGGGCTCAGGAAGAGCTCTCTGATATGCTGGGCAGCAGGCATCTCACCTAACCTAGATTCTCCTAGAGCGGTAAGCACATAGCGAAGCAGAAATCCAAAGGGCATCCTCAGACTTGGGACCAGGGGATCAGGAGAAAGAAGACAATCCCAGAATCCCACCAGGCTCAGGGATGCCCCACATGGCAGATGCCTCAGGAATAGCAAGGACAAGCCTTGCAGGTGTTGCCAGCCTTCCTGAAGAAAGTATGTGTGGGCCAAGGGACCAACTCTGCATACATGACTGCTGTTCAAACATGCTCCCTGGGTTCCAGGACAGCACAGGATGCTTCGCCAGCTGTGAGCTAATTCCTAGGCTGCTGGAGGAGGTGGGTGGGTACAGTTCCATCCGTCAGCCAACACCTTGTCTCATTATGAGCTAATTTGTTCATCTGGAAAGTCTTCAAACCCACTTCCCCAGTGGGCTCTTGGGCAGAGGAAAGCCAGGGGTATGTTGACTAATACTCCCTCTTTCCACTGGAGCACACCATTTCCTCTCTGGGAGATACAATCTAACACCCCCTCCCACCTCTCCTGCCCCCTTAAGTCTCATGACTTTGTACAGCTGTTTCTTCCTACCTCCCTTCTTTACCTCCGTTCTCAGGGATTTGAGGCCTCTCTCCTTCCGGAAGATTGCTTTAATCTTTGCTGGCTGAGTGGTGTGTTCTGGTGATGTCAGTACACAGGAAAACAATGATGTCACCACAAGATTAGCTAACACTAGAAGCAAGCAGAGCAGGAGTATTCTAACAGGCCTGTCCTGACACAGGAACGCAGGACAATAATTTGAGCATCATACAAGCCTGGGATTGTCCCCATCATACAGATGGGGAGACTGAAGGCCCAGATAGGTGTGGCCACTGCCTAAGGTCACAGAACTAGTCAGTGGTGAAGCTGGGACCCAAGTCTTCTGTGTCTGTATCTAGGCTATCTATTAACGTCTGCACTTCTTGTTTTTCCTAGACAAACACATTTATACCACGCTCTTCTTTTTTTGTAAGACTTATTTGTATTTTATGTGTATGGGTGCTTTGTCTGCATATACATCTGGGCACCACCGAGGAGTGTGCCGTGCCTGAGGAGGCCAGAAGAGGTTGTTGCATCTCCAGGAAGTGGAGCTACAGATAGCTGTTAGCAACCACACAGGTGCTGGGAGTTGAACCTGGATCCTCTGGAAGAGCAGCCAGTGTTCTTAACTGATGAGCCACCTCTCCAGCTCCTGCCAGGACCTCACGATGCTCTCCTCTACCACCCTGTGATGCTCACAACGTGAACTGGTACTTTGGTCCTGAATCCAGAACCTAATTAGCACAGGGCTGCCTGCCCTCTGTAATCAACCCTGTCTCTGTGGTCTGTGCCTGCTCACATGTGTGCCCGCTGAATGGGCTCAGAGGAGCAGAGGTGAGGCTCCTGGGCCTACTGTGGACATCTGTCCTCAGGATATGCCACACCTACCCCTTCCCTGCCCTGACTGCCTGAATGAGAATATATCTGCATACCTGTGTGCCCAGCCACAGGTGGGTAGCCTCCCCCACCCTTTGCCAGGCAAATCAGGAGCAGACTCAGCTTGGGCCATGTCCTGAGACTTTGAACTGATCCAATTAGGATTTCCTTGGTGCTCAGTATGGTATGGGGTCATTTCCACTTGGCACCTTCTGCCTTCTGCTCTCCAGAAAGACCATTTCACTTTGTTCTGAGGAACCCGACCCCTAGGGCACTGACATTCCCTCTCACTGCAGGTGCAGCAGTCACATGACTTTAACTGAACTAATCAGAGCACTCCTTCCTCCAACCTGGCCTTACTGCCAGCAGTCTGGAGTTACTAGGGGCCTCTTGCTGTCACAGGGAAAGCGTTTACTAGGGTATAATCCCAAGCACATACAACAGTTTGAGGCTTCCAATTAGACTTTGTTGGGAGCCCGACTGTCGTGGGACACTGTTCTCGGGGTATGACAAGACTGTTGCCATCTTGAACTCTCAGCAACTAATATCACCCACTGAAGACCTACACAATACCGGGCTCATTCATATTCCATCATGGAAGGAGGGAGCTCATGAGGCCCCACCTTTACTGAGCCATATACGAGGTTAACAGTTGCTAAGGGAAATGGGCATTTTCTTCAGTGGTGTGAAGGACGCCCATGTTCCTACAGACATTTGTTCAGTTACCCAGGACCTACAACCTAGGCTTTGATGATGCAGCCCTTCAGATTCTCCTCTGAGACCTAAGCTACTTCCAGCTAGATTCTCAACTGTTATAACTGGCTAGCAGAAGCACATGTTACGGAAAGGAAGGAAAAGAATGTGGCGAATGCTTACTGGTATTCGGCATTCGCTTGTTTCTGTGCCACAACAGAGCCCCTCCTTTGCTGTCTGCAGGGAGCGCCACGTTGTTTAGAACCAGAATCAGGCCTGACACCCTTTGTGTTCATTCTCTGGGACCACAGGACCAGCCCCAAGTCCCCTTCTTCTTTCTGCTAAGGACCTGATGACTAGATTTGAGCATGTGACTTGAGCTTGACCAATCAGAGGCTCAGGCCTGGGCTCTAAATTTGGAGTGTGTGAGGCCCAGATGAAGAACCAATGAGAATTCCCATGTGGCCACCTAGGACAGTTGTGAGATACAGAGGCCCCCTAGCCAATGGTCTCTGCTAAATAACCGGGGGGCTGATTCTGACTTCTGGGTCTGTCCTGTACCTGCGTGCTTCTTCCTTGGCCTTCACCTCCTATCACTTCCTATGACTGCCCAATATCCCCACAACCACACTGCTTTCTGTGTGCCTACACTCAGGAGCCCTGGCTAGAGTGCGGGCCACACAGCTCATTTGCATGGGCAACAAATATAACGGAGAGCCAAGCAGTGCCATGAATGCATGATACTTCAACACTCTCTTCTCCCAGATGTCTCTGTCCCTTAGAGACACACGGTTGAGAACTAACAGGATGAGCTGTCACCTTCTTCTTAGTAAATTGTTTACCAAGTCCGTCTGCATTCAGAGTTGTTTCCTAATTTACAGTCAACCACAAGCAGCACTTGGTGAGGACAGGGTGACAGTTTGCCATGTGTGACATTTCACACTTCCGCTGCTCCTTCTAACAGAAATGCCACCCAGGGGTCATTGTGAGGAAGAGGACAGCAGCAGGTTGTCCAAACTGGGGCAAACATCTGTACGTCTGGTCAGCTGTTTAGTGATGTGCCTCTCTAGGCCATCTCAGCAAGGTGACAACCCCCTACTGAGCTTCCTGCAGCCCCACACTAGCAGGCTAGTCTCACTTTTAACTCCTGATGTCACCTGGAGACGTTTCCTGCAGCCTGGAAGAGGTCCCATAACCCTAGCGCTTTGGGTTGATTTTACAGGTGGGAAACAACAGCAAAAAGAAACCTGTGTCACAAAACCCCAGCCCAGGAACACTGGCAAGGGGCTGTGATGGCCACCCAGGAAAAAGAGGCACATTATTTAGAACATAGGACCAGAGAGGTGCCCCATGCTCAGAACAAGCAGAACATCAAAGATAACAGTTCTCAGAGGGCTTTAACACATTTGAGCCCCAATTGTTCTGATTCTACAAGGTCCCCCAAGGTTGAAGAGGTGGGTTCTTGGGAGCAGGGTCCTACTGGGGAAAGCTGGGAGTTCTCTATCTCCTGCCAACTACTACTGATGCCTTCCACCCCCCCCCCACTCCTCACCCACTGATGTCTGCCACACCCCAACACTCTTCCGCTTAGGCCTAAGACCAGAGGTACAAATGTTGTCTCCTTCTCAGTGGACCCTTCCTTCGTGCCCTTGAATGTTCCTCTGGGACCCCATTAGTTGTGACCCCTTATCTTGCTATCTTGCACAGTACATTTTGGATCCCGCCCTAGCAACCATGCTTCTAGGTACTATTTATTAACATTGCCAAGTTTCTAATACCTACCAAGCCAGGCACCTGAAGAAAGAGCATTTCATGAGCCCGAGGACCTGTGACTGCATAGTGTGACCATCCCATTATTTGGGGAAACTGAGGCGCAGAGATGAGAGAGAACTGGCAGGGCAAAGGTTGATACTGGGTAGTTGTGATGAGGACAATGCCAGCAAGGCGGCAAGGCTGAGCTTGGAGCTAAGGGCTAGGCTCTCTCTCTTGTTATATAGCTCAACAAGACAGGGCTCACATATGGTTTGTTGAAAGACTGTCCTGGAGATAGCTAGCTCTGTCCCAGCTCTTTGCTACCCAGTGATGCTGTCCCTACCTGGAGGACCACCTTGACTGTGACTACAGGCCACCTGTATATAACAAAGAAGGTTGGTCAGGTCTTCTAGACTACAAAGTTGGCCAAGTGATTTGGGGACTGAGTGACAAGCTTAAGGCATAGGCTACCTTGGTGACAGCACACAGCCTTCCTCCACATTCCTTGGGGCTGCTGTGCTGTTTTCTAGAACATACTATCTAGACAGGTCTGGCTACCTCCCTTCTGAGTCCCACCCATTTAGAAAACTTTCCATCAGCAGGTGTTACTTAGGCATGTTAGGGAAGCTTCTGGAATGAAGAACTGGCAACCCCATGGATTGAGCTCCCTTGGAATCTAACTTTGCTTAACAAGGCAGGTATAGGGAATGTCTTCATCGAGTCTGGCTTTCATAACCCAACATTGTCTCGCCGCCCAATGCTCTACTGCTGGAGCCCAGCCAGGCTTGGCCAGTGGGCAGAGGCTCACACGGTGTACAAGGAAGTACTCCTCTGCTGAGTGTGCCTGCGTGTCACCAAGCAGCAAACTCCATCAGAAAGTGTGTGAACTGATTAGCGCCAGTGTCTTTGGTCTCGTAATCAACACGCTAGGGCAGGCAGCCCCCACAGCCCCCACCCCCCGCTTCTACCAATAGACTGTGCTCTGAGGGGGTCTCCAACGGCGTAGAGTGAAGGACAAAGTGAGCTGAGTTGACAGCCTGCACACACCTTCTCGTCTCTTGTCAGGTCTGGGCTCCTTCTCTGAAGATGAAGCTGTCGTAGAGTCACGGGGTGCGTGAAATGATGAGGGACAAGGTGTTCAGTGGGCTCTACCGCTTTCTCAGGTGTTGGAAGAGTCATAGGTCAGGGCTTCCTGGCCCAGGCAGGCTTATCTGTCCAGGTTTAATCATAAACCTGATGCTTATCTTACATGGGGGTGGGGAGCTCCTACCCAGCTCACCCAATCTGGAAGGTGTGGTCTGTAAATATGACCACCCATGCTTGGCAGATGTGCCTCAGCCCTGCCGAGCCGGGGATGAAAGGAGGAGACACAGTTCCCCCCCCCCAACTCCCAACCCCCGCCCCTGGTGTTGATGACACCAGCTGGGCACTGACTGCCCAGAGTCCTTTTCCTCCTCCTTGGGGTTGCCATGGTGACAGAAGCAGGAGGGACACCCGCTGATTTGGCCCTCTGCCAGTCATCTTTCCCCTTCCCAGGCCCATTTTTATTCCAGCTTCTATTTAGTATTGTTGGGAGCACCTGAAACGGGGTGTCCCTGGCCACAGAGGCAGGGAGGGGGTTAATTGTGCTGGGATGTGTGTGTGTGTGAGTAGGAGGTGGTTGTTTTACTGACTTTGGAATGCTCTGTGTGTGTGTGTGTGTGTGTGTGTGTGATAGTGGTGGGATGGTTGTCTTGTTCTCTTTCCTCTCTCTCTCTCTCTCTCTCTCTCTCTGTGTGTGTGTGTGAGTGCACGTGCACACAAATATCTTGATTGGTGTGTGTGTGATAGTGGTGGGATGGTTGTCTTGTTCTCTTTCCTCTCTCTCTCTCTCTCTCTCTCTCTCTCTGTGTGTGTGTGTGTGTGTGTGTGTGTGAATCATGTTGCCTTACACTCTCTGTGTGTATGCCTGAGTGAGTGTGTGTAGTTGTCTTGTTGGATGTGTGTCCATGTGAGTGAGCAAGCTGTCTACCCAGGGCAACTATGAAGCCATCTGGGTGCTGCCTGGATAGTTCCGTCCTGCAACGGAGCACCATGCTAACCCAGTCCTTCCTTCTGAAGAGGCTGGAGTCTGCCTCTGGTCTGGGGTCCTCCTCTGCAAACAGGCATGGCTGTGGGGACACAGTTCTGACACACCCATCATGCCACCCTGGACAAGCCACACGGCTCTTGTAACTTATATGGTGTGGGGACCAACTTCTGACTATGTGTAGTGGACTGACCAAGGGCAGTCCTGATGCTAGGCCTGAGTCCTCCAGTGTGTGGAGGGGCAGGGACAAGAAGATGGCAGGAGGTCCAATAGAAGCCCTGGGAGAGGTGAGGCTCCGGTGACAGCCTGGGCATATCCCGCCCCGCCTTAGAATCCCCAGCATTCCTGAGGGAGACAAATAAGAACTAGTTGAGGCAGGTTCAGCCTGGGGATGGGGAGAAAGGCATCAGCCCCAAGCCCACACCCTGGAGAGACAAGGCCCAAGAGCTGTCACCGAGCTCTCAGTGAGCACGGTGTGTCACTGGCCTCTGATTCCTTCTGGGACAGTTCCTCAGGTTATAGTAGCCAGTGGGCTGGCAACCACATTTTGGAATCACAGAAAACAGAACCCACTTACCTGTGTTCTCGCAGGGACCTTCACCCAGAAAGGCTTGGTTTGCGTGTCCAGTGCTAACAGTTGCTCCTCCACTCAGGATCCAATGCTTCTCTCTGCATACCTGAAATACAATTGTTCATAAACATTTTCAGACCACGCTGCTGTTGATAACGTTTTTCGGTGGCCTGGGATAGAGAAACCTTCTCCAGTGTTAGACCCCATAGGAACCCCAAACCAGAGATGTCATAAGACTGGCCCAGGGTCACATGGCTCCATTAGAAGGGTTGACTAGAAGCCGGGCGGTGGTGGCGCACGCCTTTAATCCCAGCACTCGGGAGGCAGAGGCAGGCGGATCTCTGTGAGTTCGAGACCAGCCTGGTCTACAAGAGCTAGTTCCAGGACAGGCTCCAAAACCACAGAGAAACCTTGTCTCGAAAAACCAAAAAAAAAAAATAAAAAAAAAAAAAAAAAAAAGAAGGGTTGACTAGACCTGGACTTGAACCTTTGGACTCTAAGCAGAGTCCTGCCTCCATTGTCTAAGAAATGCGAAGCCTTTTTATTTTTTTGTCACACTGAGACACTATGAGGGAAGAATCTATAAAAGTACTTATAAAGATCTTTGCAAATGCAAAGCACCAGGTCAGTGCTGAATAATTGATAGGCCTGGCTCCACGGACCTCCTGCAAGACGCCTGAGTTTGCTTTCATTTTGCCCAGTGAAAAAAGTTGCCGAGAAAACTGCCAAGAAAGATGTGTGCTTCCCTATGGGTCTGGGAGAGGCCATGGCTCCCAGCATCCAGACAGCTAATTGACATCATCCCTGAAAGGAGGGCAGAAATCATGGGGCTGCTGCAAGGAGGAGAGGGGGTCTATGAGGACACCCGGACTCCTCATTACATCCCCTCCGGAGCCCTGGGCTAGGTCTTCTCTGGCAAATATGGAGGAAGATTCCTGAAAGGCAGAGTAATGGGGTGGAATGGAGCCCTGAGAAATGAAGAGAAGGGAAAGGGTCCTCCCTGGAAGGAGGACCACTAGTAAGTCAGTCTCTTACTGTCCCAGTCATCGGCCCCACGTGACCACAGTGGCTCCAAGGAATACAACACAGAGTAGCCTCTGAAGCAATCTGTATAAAAGCAGAAGGCAGTTGGGGTGTGTATCCTAGCTACAGGAGCAGCACATACTTCCCAGAAGGCTCAGGTACCACTTCACAATTAAGGACATAGTAGCCCACTAGAAAACGTCCTAAGTGGCATTTTCCCCAGGACCCTAGACAAGGCAGTTAGGCCTATTCAAATCCATGATAACAGGCTCCAACTTCAAATAAGCAAAACCAATAGTCTGGTTCAAGTGGGAATCTGTTCTATTTGTTTTCTATGTCATTCTACAAGCTCCCAAGGCCCAACCATTTTGCAAGGATTTCCTTGGCGGATTCCTGGTGCACAGTTGTGTCTACTTGAGTACTACACCTCCACACCCTATCTGGGTAGGCTGACTGCTCAGGAATTGGAGGGTCTTAGGATCTGGTCTGGTTTGGTTGAGTTTGGAGAGAACACAGTGGAGGGTGCAGTGGGGTTATAGCTGATCTAAGTTAGGCTGGGCAATGTCCAGGGTGGTCTGCAGCTGCCCGCAGGAGCATGTTGTGCTCACACTAGGGTGTGGAGAGAATCTCTCTTCTCAGTGACTTAAGGCAGAAGAGAAAGTTGGTTGTGTGACTCTGCCCCTTACTCTGTCATCAGAAGCTGCACCTGATGGCCACATGAGGAGAGAATCTGGTGCTTCAGGGAGATCTCAGATAGTGGGGGATGGGGCAGGCGGAGATGGTGGAGACTGGTCGCCAACTACCGCTATTATGGTGGATGGTTGACATCTCAGACTTTCGGGTCATAAAACTGGATCACAGGAGAATCAACCTATGGTTTAGGGGATCAAAGGAGAGAAAGCGTGTGTGTAGTACTAGTGACAACTCAAACTGGACTGCCACCCCATGCCCTCAACTGGGCCTTGGCCTGTCCCCTGGGAACGCAGCTTCCCAAACACTAACACTCAGCAGAGTGTCTGTATGTTCTAAGATGGGCAGAGCACCAACTGGATGCCACCCTTTTCTCCATGCAAACGAAATTACTCCTCAGCATCCTAGACCGGAATCTTTGCTCCTTTACAAGAATTCCCCCACACAATGCTCATCTTGATCCTAAAAGGCTTTGAAGATGAAGAGAGGTAGGTGTTCTGGGTGGTTCCGCCAGGCTAGCTGCCCCCAAGTGCATTCAAAGGGAGACTCCCTCCTCCTAGGGCTCACTGAGCGGGAAATCCCCACCCCCTTCCAGAGGCAGCAGTCCAGGTGTGCTGTTGTGCTGGCTGGCAGCAGGAGCACCCAGCAACCGGCAAAGCAAACACGTTCTTTCTCTGATCTTTTCTGCAGACGGAGGTATCCCAGAGGGGTGGGATGATGAATGAATTGGAGGGACAGAAGGACTTGGAAGGTGAACGCTTCCAGAGAGTGCTCCAAGGAGGGGTGGCCAGGGTGCCAAGAGGCAAATGGCTGGGATGTCAGGAAACCTTCAGGATAGGCTCCCAGGATGTGCTGGGAGCTCTTTGGAAGTATGCACATCCAAAGATGCCTACATGTGGGCAGAACTTGCTGTCAGGCTCGCTTAAACTCAAATGGGATAACAAAACAGGCTTGCAGCCACCTTCTGCCATGTTTCCAGCAGCTGCTACCGACCAATCAAGAAAACAGCTGAGGAGATAGCACAGCCTCGCCTGAGCCCGGAGCATCTGCCTCTCCAGCTACTTGGTTGGTCAGGCTCTTGACTGCCTTGTGTCCCCAGGGTTCGGCACCTGTGTAGGCTCAAGGGAACATGCATTTGATGCCACTGCTGACATGCATTTGATGCCACTGCTGACTTGGTAGATAAGGGAAAGCCAGGCTCCCCGGGGGTCTCCTGGTCATACAGGTCCTCATCAAAACTTCCTCAAGGTTTCACGACCACCTTCCTTCCAGCTGCCATTGGTCTGTCCCCAGGCTCTGCTCAGAGGCTCTACTGACTTCTTGGAATGAGGAAATACAGGCCAGCCTTTAAGAACTGGGACAGTGGCCACTGCATAGACCGAAGAATGAACTCACACAAGTCTTGCCCTTCAACCTGGAAATGAGATCTGACCCAGGTCTGCCCTCCAGGTCCCACGTAGCATGGCCTGTAAGGGAGCGCTGGGGACCCACCAACCTGCTCTCACATTTGATCAGGGTGTCCTGAAAAGAATTCGTAGCCCCAGTGAGAAAGGAGGGCTCCGTCTCCCACTCTGAGGCGAGAAACAGAAGCCTGTCCCATTGGGTGGTAACTCTGGAAATGCGTCCATGAAGGCAGTTACCATATGCCAGGGGTGACTTCGAGAGGCTGAGGTGTGATGAGGACCTGATGCAGGGGAGCTTTGAGAACAGGGCCCTCTTCCTCATGCCGATGAGACTCAGGGCTGCTATCCACAGAGCTGCTCCCTAGGTGATACAGCACGGTGGTATGATAGAAAGGAGTGTAGTGCTTGGGAAGAATGGGTGGGGACAGGATAGGAAGGGTGGGGATAGGGTAATACAACCTCTGACCCCTGGTGTCCTCCTCCCTCTCCTTTCCTTTGCTCTCTACTCAAAAGAGAAGTGGTAGCTATTACTAGGGAGAGAATTGGTCCTTAAGGGGCAGGAATCCTGGCCCAGGTCCTCAGATCCTGTCAACCCAGCCTTTACGGAAGCTCAGAGGCCACAGGTGACTAATTGGCAAGGCTCATCTGCCACTTCCTGCCAAACTCTAGCCCACTGCCTTCCTTCTTGTTTCCTAGGAGCTCAGCCAGTCTCATCCTTCTAGGTCTCTTTTATAAGGAGTCTGTCTTCCTCACTGACCCAAAGTACATTTGGGTATGAGATTCCAGCTGCTTTTTTCTTCTCCTTCCTCCTCTGAGATGTAGCTCAAACTTGCTAGGTAGCCAAGGATGATCTCGAACTTTTTTTTTTTTTTTTTTTTTTTTTTTGGGTTTTTCGAGACAGGGTTTCTCTGTGGTTTTGGAGCCTGTCCTGGAACTAGCTCTTGTAGACCAGGCTGGTCTCGAACTCACAGAGATCCGCCTGCCTCTGCCTCCCGAGTGCTGGGATTAAAGGCGTGCGCCACCACCGCCCGGCTATCTCGAACTTTTGATCGTCTTGCCTCCCAGGTGCTGGGATTACAGGCATGGGCTACTAAGCCCAGTTTATGCAGTGCTGAGTAACAAAGTCAGGTCTTTATGCACATGCAGGGGACTTTCTCAGGCTATGAGACAAGCACCCTGTGACTGTGATTTCATGTGGGTGTGAATTATTTCTTCCTGTCTCTGGGCCAGGGTGGATTCCCTGGCCTCCCGAAGCAACCTTTCCCTACAAGCATTTCTGGAGCACAGTGAGTTAGGTACAGGGATGTCTCTGCACACAAGCTGCTCCAAGTTCCCTTGCTTCTCAGACTCCAAACAGAGACTCCCACTGTCTCCTCAAAGGGTAATTGTAAGGTTCAAGTGACCAAGGATGCAAAGGGATCTCAGCAGTGAGGTCAGTAGGAAAGAAGCATTGTCACTTGTCGCTTGAAGTACATAGAGCATGTTGCTTTGCCAAGCTCTTGAAAACCACTCTGGCAGGATCCCCCATCCCAAGGATGAGGACAGGCTAACAGGTACCTTGGTTACCTTGGCTTGGCTAGGACTTTGACCAGTGAATCCCAAGCCTGGTAGGAGAGGAGAGAGGAGGAGGAGAGAGAAGAGAGGAAGAAGGAGAGAGAATGGGGGGGGGGGGCAAGAAGAGAGGAGGGAAGGAGAGAGAAGAGAACTCTTGAGTGTGGAAGGAAACCGACTGTGGGGGCCCGCATCTCCTGAGTATTCCCTGCAAGAACCTGTTCTCACCCAGGACTCTCCAGGAATGATTGCCCAATGGTGGGAAGGATGGCGGTAGACAGAACCTGCTGTGAGTGTAAGACAGACGCTGGGCCAGCCTAGAGACAATCCATTTTCCAGATGTTCCCAGGGCTTATCTCAACAGAACTGATGCATACAGAAGCCATCTGAGAGAAAGCTGCCCCCCTCCCTCCCATCATAGCCCCTTGTTCTTTCTGGCCATCCAGGTGCTCGGCTTTATGGCTGACCTGCTCCTTCCCTGAGCAGCATTTGGGTGTGCAGTCCCCTCTGGTTTCCCTGCCTTCACTCTTGGGGCACCACAGAGCCAAGTAGCCTGCGTCACTTCAGAGTTGGGGATTGAACCCCTGAGGCCAGAACTCTCATCTTCCTTAGAAGTGTAGGTGTGGGGGTCACCAGCTCAGATAAGTAGACCTGGACCTGAGTCCCAAGAGGTTCCTCCCTCTCAGGTTATAGACTTGCAAATCCCCACCGGGAATCATAGCCCTACAAGGGTCAACAGAGAACTAGGACCCGAGGCATGGAGTCCACATTTGACTCCTCCACACCTTCCAAACAGGCCTGAGACCCCAGGAGCAAACGGGAAGGGTCCACGTTGTCTGATGGCGGTGTCTCCACTACAGGGTTATGGGATCCAGAGCCCCCCACTGCCCGCCCTGAAGACCTGGGCGCCCGAGCGCCTGGCCAACCCGCACCGCCGCAAACCCACCTCTTGCGCCCCAGCCGCGTCGCCGGAGCTGTCGCGGACCCCGCAGCCAGCCCGCGCCTGCCCTCGGCGCTCTCGGCTTCTGGCTCCCGCCTCCCGAGCTCACAAACACTGCGAATTCTCCCCACGGTTCTTTTTTGAAGGGACGTTCTTTTGCATTGCGTCAGGGCGGTTGCCTGGCGACCACAGAGCTATTCGACTAGCCTCTGGGCGCCGCCGCCCGCCTCCCATTCAAGCCACGGCAGGTTGGCCTCCAGGCCCCGCTGGTCCGAGCCTGTCCGGGTCCTAAAGACCCCCTATTCTCACTCCCTGTGCAGGGCCGAGCCCAGCCAGGCGCTCTCAGAAAGCCTCAGACGAAATCAAATCCAAACATTGATTTTTTTTCTTTCCATCAAGACCAAAGCCAAGAGAGTTGTGTCCCGTCCCATCTCCACTCCCCCTATCCCCCCAGACCTCTCAGAGCATGGCAACGTGGCTTTGCCACTGTCAGCAGTTCGCTGCGGGAGTGGGCAGGGAAAACCGGCTGCACTCCACCCACCAAAGGCTTGGGTTCTTGATCCTAGCAGCAGCCATCAAGTCAGACCAACAACTACCACTGGTCCACGCATGCCACACCACATGCCACACCACCCCAGGTGGGCATCTGTGGACAGCTTTAACTTAGCTCTCAAATGGGGAAACTGAGACTCCAGGATGTTAAGGGAAAAGAACTGTGGGTAGTGCCAGTGGGTCTGATTTGAGCCTGTTGCCCTATTAACCACCTGTGCCTCATTCTGTCTCCTGAGTCATGCTGGTGTGGTTTTAAGGGGATGAAGCTTTCTCTTTCCTACTGGCTACAGAAGTACTTGAGGTGCGACCTTCAATACCCAACATACCCCTCCCCACTCAACACTGTTTGCACTCTGGGTGGACTGTGTTATGAATGTGGAGAGCAGCAGTATGAAGATTATCAAGTAGTTGGTTAGCTAGGTGCCACATCTGCCACCTGACTGCTCCTTGTATGTCGGCTAATGGGATGGCAGAGAGGCCTTAGCGGACTTGTTTGAGCTCAGTGCGGGCTGAGAACCTCATAGAAAGAAGTGGCTCTTCAGTGGTCTGCAGCATATTCCAGTGTGTGAGTGTGTGTGTGTGTGTGTGTGTGTGTGTGTGTGCAGAAGACAAAGGGATGCTGCACACAGGGACAAGGAAGACAAAAGCCACCTGGGACTAGAAGCCAAGACCTTGATTGACCAGGTCACTGGTCATCACACATCACTTGTGCCATCTGGAATGTCACTAGAGCCCCTCTGCTTGCCTGTCGGAAGCCAGAAACCTCTGTGACTAGTACATGGCCCTGGGTTGGTAGCAGATCCCTCCTACAACGAACAAGCAGGACCTGGAAGGGTGTGAGATAGGTGCCCTAACTTTCCAGGCTACCTTCGAGGGTCACCCTTTCATATTAGTCATTTGCATCTATATAGTGAGGTAACCAGGAGAAAGTCCACCCTTTACTTTTGGGGTTTTACAATTGAAGCACAAAATACCTTGTCTTTCATCATTTTCCTGGATTGGCTTTCCACCCACCCAATAAAGATATATTAATATCTTGTAAATGCCAAACCCTGCTTGTGGCTCTTTAGGAGCACCTTGACCTTGCCAGACTACCGAGGTGGGTCGTGACACCCTTCTCCTCTCCTGAGGGCAATTAGGATGCCAAGTCTTGGGCCAGAGTCTATCAGCTTCAGGCAGCCGCTCCTGGAAGAGACTTTTCCCATCAAATGATAGAATGACTTTCAAGAGGGGACAAAAGGTGGTTGTCATCGGTGCATTCCTCCCTGTCTCTCAGAGAAGTCCACTCAGCAACAAGGCAGGCTCCCATCCTATAGGGAGCCCATTAGGTCCACTTAGGGGCCAGCAATCCTAGGCATGGTGCGCACAACTTGTTACTAGGGAGATAATTGACTGACAGTTCACTTTGTTCCTGGAGGAAATAGCTGGGGAGATGGCTCAGTCTGTGATGTGCTTGCCTTGTAGGAGGGAGCTCCTGGGTTCAATGCCCAGAACCTGTAAAAATCCATGTTGGTGATTGCATGCACACCACACACACACACACACACACACACATACACACACAAATCTTATTTGGCTATTTCCCTACGTGGCCTCTTCTCTGATCTATAAAGACTCAGATGGAGGCTAGACAGCCAAATTGGGGCATTCCTTTGCCCAATTTAAGTTCCCAGGGTGGGAAAGGAGAAAAGAGGGAGTTTGCTTCATTTCTTCTACCCCTCTGAGTTCCATATTCACAAGTGAATGGGCCCCACAAGATGTGAAATCAAAGCCTGGCCTTTGTGGTTCATATAACTGTGTATTTGTCAAGGCAGGAGGGAAGAACAAACCTTATTTCGAAGTTTATTAGTTTGATTTATAATGTTCAAATATTTAGACACATGGCGCGTGGGCCTCCTTCACTGCATTTGCTTTGGGCTTCTCAAATGTCAGGGGTGGGCGTGATTCCAGTCTGTGTTGCTGGTTTGTTTAAGGAACAGATGACACAGCTCCCTGTGCACAAGCCCGGGCTGTCACTATCCTCCCTTCCATCTCCACAGTGGCCTCTTGGAGCTTGTTCTTCTCTCCTGTGAACACTTATAAGAATGGAAATTGAGACAGTGTTTCCAGGTCTGGTACCCGCAACTGCACAGAGGTCTCCCCAGCACATGTAGAAAGAGATCAGCAGTCACTGCTACCAGTGGTGCTGTTCAGCCTTGGTGGACAGGGGAGAGCCTTCCAGACATTATGCTATGCAGCATAGCATAGTGAATCCTGGAAAGGAACCAAGAGACCCAGATTCCAGTCTCAACACTGACACTAATTAGGTTAGCCGCTTTTGCATCTTAGAATTATTGATTTCTGTCTTGGCCTCCTCTGACCCCTGTTCTGTGATACTCCACACCCACTGCCTAGGTTCTATCACCTTGGCAGGGGCAGGAGGTGGTGCTGAAAACCCACACAGCAGGATGCTTCTGATGGACAGTGCAAACCTGGACCAACAAGAGACCAAGGAGGTCTTATGAAGAGAAACAGTGTGATGAGAACACAGGAACACCTGATTTGAGACACTGCCAAGCAAGGCAAGAGGTTGGAGTGGGAAAGCCTGCATATAGAAGTTACTCTCTTCATCTAGGTGACCAAATCCCAACAGAAGTTCAGGGAGGAAGGATTTATCTGGACTCATGGTTCAGAGAATTACAGTCCATCATGGTGGAAAGACATAGTGCCTAGAGTTGGCCAGTCAGCTTGTGGTAACAGGAGCTTACAGCAGTGACTTCTGGAGTAGTGGGGACAAGGAAGTCAAGAGCTTAGACCTGAAATGGAGCTGGGTTATTGTCAGGGCCATGTAAGGGGACCAACAGGCAGCATTGGAACTCATGGAACATGGCTGGGTGATTGGCAAAGTCACACCCGAGGGAGCCTTGGAGAGGCAATGCCATGAGGACTATGTGTCCTGAAGACCTCCTGCTGTTATTGAGCATAACTCTGATTGGTGCCTCCATGATCACCGTGTCTCTCACAATCTATGGGCTGTACGGAAACTCTCAAGGGTTTCTATCTCCTCACTGGGCGGTGTTACTGGTACTTATAACAGTGGTTGATTTTTTCCAGGCATTGCTGCTGGAGCAGATTAATAATTCAACCCCCATCCTTAGAAATAATTTAGGCGTGTAGAATTGTTAGTACAGTTAGGTTAAGCTGTTTTTGATAATGGCTTTGAGGTAGAAAATTTAGGGGAACAATTTAAAGTTACGAAAGGCACATAGTTAGTGAGGGACTTGTTGAGGTCAAGACACAAAAACAACAACAGCCTGGTTATTGATGGTTGATGTACTTTCTTGCTAGGATGGAGTTGGTGATCTTGAGTGATGATTAGGGCTGGAGAGATGGCTCAGCAGTTAAGAGCACTGGCTGCTCTTCCAGAGGACCTGAGTTCAATTCCTAGCAACCACATTTTGACTCACAACCAATTGTAATGAGATCTGCTGTCCTCTTTTGGCCTTAAGGCACACATGCAAGCAGAACACTGTATACATAATAAATAAATAAAACCTTTTTTTAAAAAAAGAGTGATGATTAATTCCTTGTACCCATTTCTGCCCTCAGCTTCCTGATATAAAAAAAACTGGTGATGAGTGGTTATGCACCCCAAGGATTTAAAGTAGAATTGACTGGTTTTCATATATAAAAGTTTAGATTTGTGATTCTTTTACGATTTCTTATAAGATTACCTTTTGAGATAAATAATAAAATGATTGATCCTTTCTTTAACCACAAAATGCAGCCTGCAAGCAAAAGAACTGGCTGAGAAAAATATCCTGCTTGCTTACACTCTGTTAATCTGTAACAAGTTGCTTGGGTGTGAATGTATATGGGTTCTTGGGACAGCTTGTTTTTCATCTGTAATATGTAAAATGTTTAATTGTGTAAGGGATATGGAAAACATGTAGTTTTTACTTATATTTATTGTAATCATTCACTTAAAAAATAGAATGTAACCACATTGTAATTTTTATACTGCTTGAAAGATTTTTGCTGGCTTATATCAGATTTTGCTGAGGTATATAGAAAGATTTTGCTGGAGAAAAAGCAGACACGAGAGAAGAAAAAACACCAGGAAAGATGTAGAAGGAGAGTTAGAAGGAAGACATCAAGAGAGAGACAGATGGGAAACATCAGGGTAGAAGAACAAAACAGAAAAAGAGCAGAGTAGAAAAAACAACAGGAAGACTAATAAAATGAAGAGCTAAGCTTTGGCCCTCACATAAGTCCTTGTGTGTCTGTTTGTCTGTCCTGTAGTTCACTTGCTCTGCATCTCCTCTTCAGTTTCTCTGACCTGCTGAAGGTTTGCCATTCATCAGTACCCTAGGTGAGATCCTGACATGTTGGAGTATGTGTGTGTTTCTTTTTCACTGGCCCCAGAGAGTTAAGTTTAGCCCCTCCTCCCCCACTGGCCCCAGATAATTAAGTTTTAGTCCCTCCGATAGAAAAGTCAAGTAGAGTGATTAGTTTGCCAACTCTGTGAATCCCTCTCAGTCCCTGAGCTTCTGAAGGTTGGTCCACACAGCAGCAATAGTTTATTATTCTCAAAGCCTGTTCATAGTGGCCTGGCTTCAAAAGCCATCCAAATAGCCAACCTCCCCAAACAGCGCCACCAGCTGGGGATCAAGTGTTTAAGCACATGGTCCCAGGCTGGACAATTCATGTTCAAACCCAAACATGGCTCATTCAGTGCCCTGCTTTAAACTTGCAGTCAGACGACTGAACACAAACAGGAAGGAAGGAATCTAGAGCCTACGGCAGAACACTGTCTCTATGAAAGCCAGGCTGGGGTGACTTCTAAGCTCCTCTGCCTTCCTCACACAGAGCCAGTGGCTGATCAGGGCTGGCAGATAGATACAGGCCCGAAGAGTTGATTCCATCAGCCAAACCCCAATGACTGATTTGAGGTGGGTGAGGGGAGAAATTGTGGCCTAATATGATGGATCAAACTAATCATTTTATCCCCAAGGGAATCTAAACATCAGCAGAGGATTCAGAGCTGGGTGGAGACCAAACAGTAGGAGATGTGGAGTGTTTGCCTGTATCAAGGATTCTGTACATCTTCATCTTTAACCCTGAGTTTTTTGGGGAGGGTGCCTGGTGGTTCCTGTTCTGCCTCTCGCAAATGGAACGCTTTGGACAAACCTATCAGGACTTAAGCCTCAATTACCACACCTAAACACCAAGGTAGCCTGTCTTCTGTTAATCGTGGTTGTAAGGATTAGAATGTTGTAAGGATTAGAATGTTGTAAGGATTAGAATCAGTGGTTATAAATGCCTGGCATATTGGTTGACTGGACAAAGGCACACACTAATATTGTTCTTTATCTTGTCTGCCATAGAGGCCACCTGAGAAGGGGTGTGGTTTTTTCCAGTCTAGGTTAATGTCTAACAAGCAAATACTCCCTTAGCTGGGCAGAGTGGAGACTGTCTTAGATGCTTTCTTTGTCCAGGCCTGAGGCTGGCCTATTGGGATCCAACAGCAGAAAGACAGAACAGTATAGAATGAGGTGCCAACAGAGACGCCACAGTTTTGGGGTGTAGAGCATGGAGCTCTTCCTGGCTAAGAGTGCTGTAGATAATTTCTCAAGGGTCAGCTGCCATTTCCCTGTCTCCCAGTAAAGAGCCTGCCTTTGTTTCTACTTCACAGAGAACTGAAGTCCTAAACGTGAGATCAAAGGAGCCAGACACACAGGGATGGGCTTGCTTGCTTATCATACCAGAGACTACAGAGAAACTGAGAAGCACAGAGAGGAGTCACTTTGGCTGGGCTGTCGAAAGCCATCCCCAGCTAATGTTCCAGTTCAGCACAGTCAGCCTTCCTTGCAGATGGTCCTTCCAGAAGGGGTCGGAGAAAGTGAGACAGAGGAGGAAAGAACGGGAAAAGGGATGAAGAAGAACCCCTTCTACAGCATCTGTCCTGTAAGATCTAATTATTCTCCCCCATCCTGACCCCAGTTTCCCCAGCCACTTCTGTGAAAATTTCTACACCCTTTAAAATTATAGTCATAGTATGGAAGGGGTTGAATTGTCTTTGAAGCTTTCTTTCAAAGAGCGAAAAAGCAACACAAAAAAGCAACATGGTGGCAGTACTTCAGTGTGCTAATAAACAGTCCTCTCGCTTCTTACTCTGCCCAACCAGCCTTCCCAGTCCTCGAGGCCAACCATGTCAAGTGTTCTGGTCTATGAGAGCTCAGAGTCTGAAAATTCAGACTAGGCCAAACGACAAACATAAAAACAAAAAACAGTCAGAGGCTGAGATTAAAATACATGTCTGAGGCTGGAGAGGTGGCTGAGCCACTGAGATTGTGTACAGCTCTCACAGAAGACCTGTTTTGAATTTCCTCCGTTGATGGAGGGAGTTTACGACCTCTGTAGATTCTGATGGCCTATTTTGGCCTCTGTAGGTATCTGACTCTCATGCACAACACCCCCCCATACACACACACACACATACAACTTAAAAAATAAAAATTTTTAAAACTCTTGTTTTGAACCTCCTTCTCCAAAAGGCTTCTTGCCCTCATTTGTCCATCCTACTCACGACCAGACATGCTCACATGAATGTATCCATAGCCGGCTGTCTGACTGGACTAGACTTCACAAATTTGGTCAGATGTTCCCATATTTTCCTGTTTTCAGATACTCGAATGCATGCATTCACTGTTCCAACACACACGCACGCACACACAAGTGCGCGCGCACACACAGACACGATTGCTGCCCCTGGAGGGCCTATATTCCCTGTCACTCAGGACAAGCTGACATATCCTTATGTCATTCATCTGTCATCTCTGTCATCTGCCTTCCTGGGATATTTCAAGTTCTGTGAGTTTGGGAATGGTGGACATTCATTTGTGTTCTGGAATGTTCCTGGGGCCCAGCACACGGTTAGAATGTGGAAAGTGTGGTGTAGGTGTTCTGGTGCATGAACGGTATGCATTCTTATCACCTGTGTCTATTTTCCTCCATTAAAAAGGCATGATGGGCTTTCTGCTTCTCTCTATTCCAGAGACATCCTCATCTTTGCATGAAGTACCAGCCTCATGCCTGAGACACGATGGTGAAGGTCAGAATGAACAGGTTTGGCTGTATTGCGCACCTGGTTACCAGGGCTTCCTTTAACTCTGGGAGAGTGGACGTTGGGCATTACCCCTTCATTGCCCTCCACTACATGGTCTACATGTTCCAGTGTGACTCTACCCACGGTAAGTTCAACGGCACAGTCAAGGCTAAGCATCATCCCTGCATCCACTGGTACTTGTCATCAATGGGAAGGCCCTCCCCATCTCATCTTCCAGGAGTGAGATCCTGCCAACATCAGATGGGGTGATGCTGATGCCAAGTATGTTGTAGAATCTGGTATCTTCACTACTATGGAGAAGGCTGGGACCCATTTGAAGGATAGGGCAAAAGGGTCAACATGTCTGCCCCTTCTGCTAATGCCCCATGTTTGTCATGGTGTGAACCACGAGAAGGATGAGAATTCACTTAAGACTGTCAACAATGTTCCCTGTATCACCAACTGCTTAGCATCCCTGGCCAAGTCATCTGTAACAACTCTAGTACTGTAGAGGGACTCATGTGCACAGTCAGTGTCATTATTGCCACCCAGAAGATTGTGATGGACCCTCCAAAAAGCTGTGATATAATGGCCACAGGGCTGTCCAGAATATCATCTATGCATCCACTGGTACTGTCAAGGCCATGGGTAAAGTCATCACAGAACTGCACAGGAAGCTCTGGTGTGGCCTTTCATGTTCCTATCCCCAATGTGTCCTTTGTGGAGCTGATATGCTGCCTGGAGAAAGCTGCCAAGTATGACATCAAGAAAGTGGTAAGGCAGGCATTGAGGCATTGGAGAACCCTCTAAAGGGTATCCTGGGCTATGCTAAGGACCAGGTTGTCTCCTGAAACTTTAAATGTGATGCCCACTCTTCCACCTTTGATGTTGGAACTTGCATTGCTCTCAGTGACAACTTTGTAAAACTCATTTCCTGGTATGACAATGAATATGGCTATAGCAACAGGGTGGTGGAGTTCATGGCCTCTATGACCTCCATGGAGTCAGAAGTCTTGGACCACCCACCCCAGCAAGAAAGAGGCCCTCAGCTGCTGAGGAGTTTGTCTTAGTTTGGGTTTTGATTGTTGTGAAGAGACACCATGACCACAGCAACTCTTATAAAGAAAACTTTTAATTAGGATGACTGGCTTACAGTTCAGGAGGTTCAGTGCATTATCATCAGGACCAGGAACACGGCGGCATGCAGGTAGATGTGTTGCTGGTAATTGATAGTCTGACATTTTGCAGGCAACAGGAAGTTGACTGACTGCCACACTGAGGGAAGCTTGAGCAAAAGAGACCTCAAAGCCCACCCCTACAGTGACACACTTCCTCCAACAAGGCCACACCTCCTAATAGTGCCACTCCTTTTGGTGACCATCCCAGAGTTGCAGGGTTGGTTCAACATACAAAAATCCGTCAACGTAATCTACCATATAAAGAAACTGAAAAATAAAAACCATTTTGGTGACCATTTTCTTTCAAACCAACACAGAGTCCCAGCACAGCACCCAACACTGAGCATCTCCCCTCACAGATCCCCAGCAGAAGGGGAGAGGTTTAGCGAACCCTGCTCTCTTGAACATCAGCAATGAAGTTCAGTGACTCCCCCGCCCCTGAAAAAGCCACAGAGGGACATAGGCTGACCTACTAACTCCAGAATGTTCCGGAAGAGCCTCTACTAATGAAGTGGGAAGAGGTTAAACTGGACCTCTTGTCTTCTATACTCGGAATGAAATGGGTGAGAAGAGAGGCCCAGGGAAGCAGTGAGAAGCTTCCTGGACTATCTTCTTCACCTCTGCTGTGGAATGGAAGCTGGATGCCCCATTGCTGAACTGACTATATAGCAAGCCAGAGGCGGATGTGTCCCCTCTCCTTAAAGGACCTTTATGAGCTCCCCTCTTCTCTAAGGGCTGAAGAAGAGCTGTGGAGTATATTGTCTCCATTTTCGGGAGATCAGGATGGGGTAAACTGAGACGCAGCCATAGAAGGAGAGGCTAAGGCTAGAGAATCGCCTCCTTACCAGTACTTCTGGCCTCAGGTTGGCATGGGAACTACCCATGCATCTCCCCGTGCCCTCCCAACCTGGGCAGCTGCCTGGGTCCCTGCCCAGGTTGACTTGTCCCTCTCATGTATTCTTCCCTGGCTTTAAGCTCAGACTCAGGCAAGGGGCTAATGAGTGATTCTTCTCTGAAGTTCTGACTTGGAAAGCGCTGCTCACTCTGTTCTTCCTGGGTTAGGCTGAGGAGCTCTTGGCACCCAGCTTCCGGAACCCTGTGAGCTGAACCAGGCTGAGGAAGGAAACACAGGGCCAGTGACCTGACATCATCCCTCATAGGCCAGTACTTTGGCCTGAGGGAAGGAGGCTGGAGGTACTCTCTGGCTCAGAAACCCTGATTAGGTCTGAGTCACTCTCTCCATGAGCCTGTGTGGGAAAACTGCTTTGGGCTGAAGTGTGGGGTGAGGCCAGGGCTCTCAGAAAAGATTTAGGGGTGTGGGAAGGAATAGATTTCTGAAGACAAAGTGGGGGTTCCAGCTCCTAGAAAGCTGAATTTATGACAATCAAGGACCCCAGATCAGACAATCTAACTCAGACATAAAAGAAAACTCCCACAACGTGCAAACTCTAGGCCCAGCCTGAGTCTCCACTGAGCTGGTTTCCCAAGGCAGGCAAGGGATGAAAAGTGACTATCAGGGAACAGCAGGGGCTGGGCTGGCTATCCTCCCACCTGGATGGGCAGGCAGCAGAATGACCGTGGCTGAGGAGAAGAACTAGGCACAAGTAGGAAGAATGGCATGGGATGAGGCTCCCTTCTTCCCTGAGGTCCCTTTCTGAAGGGAACAACCTCAGCCATTCCTCTGTCTGACATCATGCCTGGAACCCTTTTGCCCCTTCACCCCTGGTTTCCTAGACCCTTCTAGAACATTTCTTTTTCAGAGAAAATGATCCTTTACCTTACTAGATCTAACTGGGGGACTTCAGGGTGTAGATCGGTCCCAAACAACCATCCCTAACCACCGTGGCTAATTGACACACAACAACCCTAGCTTGACTTGTGTGGCTCTGATGGCACTTAGAGTTTTAAGTTGGAACTTTTGACTTTCACTTTGAGTTTTTTCTTTTAGCTGTGAGAAATGTCTAAAAATGAAGCCAGGTGCCCTGCCCGCAAGGAACAGTCATTCACATTCCGTGGTGAACGGTCATTCATGTTTCAGCCCTTTTATTTCATGTTTTTTCCTAATGAAAACTGTTTGTAAAAGCATGATATAGGCTACAGGCTAGAGAGGTGGCTCCGTGTTCAAGAGCACTGTTTCTCCCAGGAGGACCTGAGTTCGAGTCCTAGCGCCTGCATCAGGCAGCTCACAACTGCCTGTAACTTCAGAATTGAATGCCTCTGGCCTCTCTGTGGGTACCTGCAGTCATGTGCACACACCCCCTCCTCTTTCCCTTACACACACATAATTAAAAAGTACAATGAAGCCTTTAAAAGCATGATATAGATTGGAGAAATGACTCAATAGAAAAGAGGGCTTGCTGCTCTTCCGGAAGACCAGAGTTTGGTTCTGTGGGACTCAAGACCACCTATATGTAACTATATCTCCAAGGAATTTGAATAATGTGTATGCACACACACACACATATACACACAGACAGACAGACAGAATTTTCTTGGTAACTCTTTGAGGTATGACTTGAGAGCCACTTGGAAAGGTACATTGCAGCTAATGCTGAGACAACTGAGATTCTTCTTTGAGAAACCCATATCATTCTTTCCCTAAGCACTTTTTTATTTTTAAAATAAATTCCAAAGTTGCTTCTCACTGGCTCTTCCAGAAATTCTTTTCTACATCAAAGCCAAAGATCCAGCTTGACCCCAGCTGAGGTACCTAAAAAGAGGAAGGCCACTCGTTCATGGATGACAGTGTGATGCTCAGTGCCCAAATCCCAGCTGCTGTTGACCCTGCATACATGTTATTCCAGTGTTTCTTTTCTCTGTCATGGGAATTTGCCACGGCTGTGAGCAGATCTAACCTTCCCTTCATGATGGGCATTCCAGCTGTTCCAACCTCCACACTGTGATCTCATCCAGCCTCCCTGTTCTTCTCCAGCACAAAGTCCCTCCCTTCAGGGATGTAACTAACTACACATCCGACTGTAGGTCTATCTCACCAGCTTGTTAACCAAGCTGACTCCTGATTGTCTGTCTAGGAAAGAGATGATGGAACCCCATTGATATTTGCATTTTTCTGGTTGCCACTGAAGCTCAATATAGTTGGTTGTTTTTTAAACTCTGGCTCTTTACTCTTTTGGCACTTCATTCTTTTGCTTTTTGGGGGCCCACCACTCAACTCCCAAATAAATCACATATAGTCTTATTCTTACTTATGAATGCACGGTCTTAGCTTGGCTTGTTTCTAGTCAGCTTTTCTTAACTTAAATTATTCTATTATTCTATTATTCTAATTTTTTTTCCTCTGGGATAATTTAAGAAAAGGTAAGGCCTTTCTCTATTGCTGTATGCCTTTCTGTACTCCTTTCTCTGTGTCCGACTCTGTAGCTGAGTGGCTGGCCCTAGAAGTCTTCCTCTCCTTTTCTTGCTCCTGGATTCCTTCTTCCCAGATTTCTCTTCCTACATGGCGTCTCCTTGACTCCACCTACTCTCTATCTCTGTTCAGATTTCCCACTTTGCTACATTCTGCACTGCCATAGGCCAAAGGAGTTTCTTTGTTAACCAATGATGATAAAACATATTCACAGCATATAGAGGGGAATCCCACATCAAACATTTTAACTTATTTTAGTGTAAGTGTGGCTCATTCTACTCAGTCTATCGATCTGGTTATTTCTAAGTTAGTCAGTGCTACATTATATAACTCATTACAGTCACACACTATAGCTCCATAACCTATCAACGGTCACACATTTTGCAAAGCATGGTGCCAATTTTGTTTGCTTTCTACAGATGGGAAATCGGAACCTCAGGATTAAAATGATTTGCCCACAGCCTGCCTCACCAAGTTCCCACAGCAGAAAGTGTCTTTACACAGGGCCACACCTTCTTGTCTGTTCTTACCCCCCCACACACACCTCAGTCCCTACTACCCCACACCATGCAGTTACTGTGTGCTAGGAAATAGCCAGGAGCGTTGTTCCTCGCCATGCCACCAGGATTGGAAATGCTATGTCTACAGTGTCTCCAGCAGGGAACACCCACTAGGCAGTTGGGAACAGCGGGTGGATGATCTTGTTGTCTCAGCCTCAGAAGAACTAGGTCTCTGAAGGTGCTTTTATCTTCCAGACACTTATTTCCCAGCCTATGTGTGGTCTCTACTCTGGTTCTAAAAGATTGAGAGTCAGGAGTATCCCCTGGGCAAGCAGAGGCGTTTTCTAGGAGGCTGTCGCTTGGTGCCCTTCTCTTCCATACTTCTTAATCTTTTCATTCTTACTTCCCCTTTGGACTTGCTACCTCAACTCCATCTTTTTCAGAAATGTGTTCTTTGGTCCGTTGTGCAGGGAAGTTTGTTAGAGAACAAAGTAACAATGCGATCTATAAATGAGGCGTGAAGGTGAAGCATCCCGAAGTACATGAAAGAATCCAGAGCCCAAGCAGGTAGTCAATAGGTACCAGGTGCTGCCAGGGCATCCTGGAGTCCTGCCCTTAATGAAGAAGTGGCCTCTTCTTCCCTGGAGAGAAACCACCAATGCCAACTCCTGAAGCCGCTGTGTTTGCCCAGCGCACTCCCTGATCCCACCTGTTCTTTTATGTGCTTGATGCCCTGTGGAGAAAGCCTGACTCTCTACCAGGAGCGACTGCTGCTATGGGAAGGCACTGAGGCCTGTAAGAGCGGGCAGTGACCACAGCTTGCCAGGGTGGGCCCTGCAGCCAGGGTGTCTGTCCCCTGGGGTCTCAGGAGGGCTTGCGGTGGTTGAACTACAAAGAATTCTGACCTTTGAGCTACTAAGACAGCTTAGTTTGTGGCAGGCTGCTCGGCCTTCAGGATTGGAAGCTCCCAGCACCACTGCCCTAGAACCCATCATTAGTGGGAGTTTGGAATGGGGGCCTGGGAAGGGTTTTTCCAAGAAACACACGTTGAAGAGAAAAGAGGAGCGGACTGCAGATGGGAGAGCCTGGAATTTGGTCTCATGCAGCTGCTCCCTGGCTCTTAACTTGAACCAAAAGCAGTCCGTTTTTTTAACCCTGTAAAATGAGGTGATGAGACCCAGATATGACGACTCCTTCAGTCACTCGACAGTGTGACTGTCAGAGGTCACTATAGGCACAGTGGCCGGAAAGGCAGCCCCGTCCCTTCTCGTGGGTCTTACTTTATTATAGTGTGTGAATACAGACAACAGCAATCACACAAACCAACGAACAAAGTTTCTTTACAGGACTGAGAAGTACAATCAAGTAAACAAAACAGCAGTCATAGGAGAGGAGGAGAGCATGATATTGGTCAGAGGTTATTGTCCAGCCACCAGTGCCCTGACCCGGTGCTAACCATGGAGATGGGCAGAGGAGGGTCTACACATATCCTGCTAGAGAGGGTCTCATGGGAGCCTCTGCCTAGGGGAAGGAATAGAGAGGACTCACACCGTTCAGATGTCATGGTTGTCTTTCGGGATATAGGCTGGTCCTCGCCAGTGAGGTCGGTGATGGAGCCTGGCATCTGGAATAGCTTATGCCCAGGGAAAATTCCCTGGGAAGACTTGAGGCAAGGTGGGAGCACCAAACTGGATTCTGGGACCTTTACTGCTCAGCTGGAGTTTCAGCTTTATCCAGAACTGGTTTTCTATGTGAGCAAGACAGTTGTCCTGGCCAGGAAGAGCTGGAAGTAAGTGGGCTGGCAGGCCTCTGCAAGAAAGCAGCCTTACCAGAGCCTTGCAGCCACAGACAGAGTCACCTCTGACCATACATTGAGGAGACACCATGCTAGAGACCTGAAAACCTTAGAAAACAGATGTTAGCATCATCTGCATTTTAAGGCAAGGAAATGTGCTTCAAGCAGGCTAGGTAGCGCCAAGCTATTAGCCACCAAGAAACCTGTAAGGTCTCATGTTTAAGGACTTGTGATATTTCAAAGAAGAAGTAATAAACATTTTCTGGGTACATTTGAGGACCAGCTACTTAACAGACCCATTGTTCCAAGAACCCCAAGACCTGAGTTTTGTTGTCTTAATTCTAAATGATGAGGAAATTGAAGTTCGGACAGTTGGAAGATACAGTGGGACTCTCAGAGCTGGGCAATTTATAAACTGGGACCTCAGCATTGTCCTGCATGGCGCTGAGGCCTGCTGCCTCGCCTGTTGGAGTCAGCTGCCTCCTGGGTTTAAGAAACTCCTTTCCAGAAACTTCACACAGGCATGGAGTTTTTGCTCCATGGGACCTGAAGCTTGAGAAGTTTGGAAAATCAACTTGGTTGATCAAACTAACATTTAGGAAATGAATTGGAAGTGAGGTGAAGGCAGCAAGATGGCAGCCTGTGAATTCCAGCCTTTGTTTATCCACAAAAACAATGATTTCACAACCACCACAGACGAAAATAGGTCCCGGAGAGCTCTGGAGTACAGTCAGGAGGCCGCAGTCCCTCAGGGGAGCATGTGACTTGAGCCTGGCTGTGAGCAGAGCACAGAAAGCATTTTGGGTACATTGTCCTAATCCCAGGCCAGTATAGCAGCTCAGTGCCTAGAGGTTTCTCTTTGGTCATGACTTTCTTCTATGGTTGCAAAAGGAGATCCTGGGATCCACTGAGGATCCCTAGTGTCTTTGATATTGTTATGGTTGCTCACAACTTTTGCCTCTGAAGTCCAATGCTAACCCCAAGCTGACTGGGCTGCCCAGAAGCCACCCCACTTGCTTCCTTAGAGTCAAAACTCTCACTGTCCTTTCTTGGGCAGAAAGCAATCACCTACAAGAGAACCCCCATGGCTCTATAAGCGTATTTCTTAGTAGAAACTTAGCAGCCTAGGAGACCAAGATGACACAGTCAAAGGACCAAACAAGACCTTTAAATACTTCAAACTGAGGATTACTTCTAGGCTGGATTGAAAGACTAGGAATGGGAAAGAAGAGACAGTTCCAGGCAAGAGGTAACCCAGAGAAAGGGGCTGTAGATAAAACAGTCATACGGACATGCTGATAGCAAAATGTAATCACTATGACTATATCTGTAGCTAAGATCAAAGCATCTAAATGTATAGACGCCTGTGTAGAACTGGAGAAGGAAATGGGAGCTCTACGGTAGTCATTGAAAGCTTTCATGTCCTACCCTAAGATCAGCTAGAGCACCAGACGGGAACATTGTAAACGTATTTTTGAGCCTTGGCAACATATATACAGAGTTTACCTAGCAGTGGCAGAAGCATACACATTCTCACCAGGCGCACACAGAAAGGCTTCGGGATGGAGTGTTTATTAGGTCACAGAAAGCCAATAAAACTAAGAAAACTCGGAACAGTGCGAAGTACCTTTTCTGAACACAATGGACTAAAGCCAGAAGTCAGTAAAAAAAACAAAACAAAACAAAACAAAAAACAGAAATTTCACAAATGCAAGGAACTAAATAATGTTTCTTGGACTAACTTTTGGGTTTTTAATATGCATGTGTTTGTTTATTTAGTGTGTGCACATACATGTTAGGCGGCTGGGAGTGCCTGCTGCATCATGTGTGGCCATCAGAAGACAACCTGCAGGGGTCGTGGTGTGGGTCCCAGGGAACAAACTCAAACCCTCCGGCTCAGGGAAAAGCGCCTTCTTGCTGGTCCTTTAACTTCTGGTTCAGTAATCCCACTCACTGCCCTGCTTCTGCCTTACTCTCTCAGCTTCTTGGTCTGTACCCTGTGGAAGAAGTCTACCACAGGCTGGCATCACCAGAGACTAAACCACTCCCACCACCATGCCGTGATGCAACTTTCTGAAAATCAGGAGCCCCAAACAAGCCTTTCCTCACTGTGACCAGAGTGCCATGAAAGTTACCAGCCCAGCATCCACAGGCAAATGGCAGCCCCCTGTGCCCTCAGTGAGTTCTGGAAAACATGTTCGCTTCCTAGTGGAGGTCCCGAGGCCTAGGAACAAGACTCAAGGGCGGCTGTTGAAGTTATGCGCAGTGACTGCTTCTCACAGGTAGCATGGGGATTTCCGCAGGCCATGTCCCAGACTTGCCCCATGTCTGTGACATCAGGAGTTCCCTTGCCACATTGGGGCCCTGCTGTTCTTTATCTTGGAAAGCACACTGTAGGAAAGAATTTTCTTAACTTTCTACCTGTTACCATTCCTGCTCCCTGGACTTTGAGCTGTCTCCTCTGAGATTGACCTGTATTTCTACAATGTGATATTATGTCGGTTCTCAATCTCAGCTGTAGGCACAGGCCGCACTCATGACTTTCCCGTTTAGTTTTGGTAATTCATAGCTCCAGAAATCTTCTTTATTATTTATTTTTTTTATAGTACTGGGGGGTCAAACCCAGCACTTGTGTATACTAGGAAAATTCTTTAACCCCTGCACTATAACCCCAGCCTATTTATTTGTTTATCTATCATTTATTATTTATTTATTTATTTATTTATTTATTATAATTTCCATTTCTCTGTTGAGAGCACGTATTTCCTGACTCTTAACATGAAACTTAACAGTTTACATCTTGGAGACTAGCTTCCTTTAACTCCCTGAACATGTCCATAGTAACTGCTTTGAAGTCTCCTTGGACTTTTTTGATGGCTTTGCCTTGTTTTCTGGTCACTTTGGTTGGTTTTTGTTATTGTTGTTGTTTTGGTCTCATGTCTGGTCACTTTGTTGAAAACTGGTCATTGCATCTCAGTGATTCTGGTTTTGTCTGATTCTCCTGAAAGTTCCTGGTGCTTGGTTTTAGGAGCTTATCTGGGCTTGGTTTACCAAATGAACCTCCTTCATGGTGCTTGGCCACTGTCGTCTCTGCACAGAGCTGTGCAAGCCAGCATTTACTTTATTTTTTAAGATTTATTTTCATTATTTTCAATTATGTATGTTTCATTACTTTCAATTGTATGTGTGTCTGTGTGTCTGTGTGCATATGTCAGGGGCCTGTGGAGGCCAGAAGTCCCGGATCCCCCTGGAACTGTAGGTACAACTGTGAGCCAGCCGACATGGGTGCTAGGAACGAGACTCAGGTCCTCTGCAAGAGCAGCAAATACACCCAGCACTGGACCACCTCTCAGCCCTTTTACTCTACTTTTCAGTCTGGACCCCCAAGAGTCTGGTCTCTTTCCGCGTTGCCGGATAATCATTTGAACAGAGAGCAGGCTCAGACATCTTGAACAAGAAGCTCTCCATGCTTGGCTGCCCAAGCTGGGTGTGGTTGGAGAAACAGTTGTACAACAAGCCCTCCCGTCTCTCTTTGATCTCTGGGCTGCACTCTCTTGGGTCTCCCCCCACCCACCACCTCACTCACGCTTGTGTTAGCAATCCCCTGGGTGTGTGCAGAGACTTTATTATCTCAACTTCATTATAGCCACCTTGCCTGAAGGATTCTCCTATTCTGGCTGAGTGTTTTACCTCCTGGAACCAAAGCTATAACCTTAAGCCAGGAAAGTAGTAGTTTTTCCTACCTCGTATCTACAACTGAATATATAACCTTTAACCTATAAATGGCAGATTCTCTCCTCCTCCTCCCAGACCAAACCTGCTCCCTCTACCTGGTACACCACTGGTTTCCATTAGCCTTGGGACCAAGCCCACCACGAGCAAATCTGTGATTTTCCTCATCCAAGATAGCACATTGCAGGGTGGCTGCGCAACCAGGCCACAGACTAGTGGCCATCCTGGCACACTAGAAGTTGTCAATGATTGGTCATTTTCCAGTGATCTGAATGGTTGTTCTTTGTAATTGTCTTGTTGACAGTTTTGTCTGATATACTTGTTGCCATTCAAAGGGAGCAGCTATCTAATGTCTCATGCCAACACTTTGAGGTGAATCTTGGGTTAGATTATCGTAACTTTTTAATTAGAGATGGGCTGCTACCAGGAGGTTGGTGTAGAGTCATGGAAAGAGAGCCCTGAGTTTTGCATAAGTCACCTCAAATGCTCAAAAATAAACGGGGAAAGTGACTGAGGGAGGCAGTCAGGCTGAACGCAGAGCCAGGAGAGTCAGACCTAGGGTCTGGTCTCAGTCATGCTCCGAAAAGACCTCTCTGAGGCTCCCTGACTTTTTACAATGTCTGACAAAGGATGCCCCGTCTAACCTGACATCCTTTACCATCTCTCCCCTGGGTCCTGTCCCCACCAGTTCTCTTAGGGGCCCTGTGACTTTATGGAGGTAAAAATGGCTGAACTAAGCTTTCACTTCTGCTCAAACATCTGAAGCCAGCAGCAACATTTCCTTGTTCTTGTCTGAGTGGTTGCTGGAATCCGTGGTGTGTGTGTGTGTGTGTGTATGTGTGGTGTGCAACCTCTATTTGTGGAAAACAGAAGGATACGTTTTTCTTAGGCTAAACCAAGGCAAAGGCCATAATCTACAGCCAGCGAATTGGAATCTCTTCTCAGCAAACTCTCCCCACTCTCCCTCTGTATCTCTGGGTAGATGAACCAGTGTCAAAGCAAGATGGATCCTGACTTCCCTGTGAATTCTCCTAGCCTCAGGTTCAAGTGTGTGAAAGCTATCCAAACATTCCCTGCTCAAGGGAGATAGTTCAGCTGGTAAAGTGCTTTCTACGCAAGCAGGAGAAGCCAAGTCTGGTCTGCAGAACCCACTTTAAAACAAAAGTTGGTGTGTGCTTATGATCTCAGCCCAGAGGAAACAGAGACAGGAGGATTCCTGGAGTTCAGTGGCCAGCCACCGTATCCTGTTTGTCAAGTTTTAAAGTCAATGGGAAAACTTGCCAAACAAACAAAAAACAAAAAAGACACCTGAGGAACTATTTCTGGGATGTTCCTCTGGTTTCCACACACATGTGCCTGTTTGTTGCAGCTGAACACTCCAGCTGTTAACTCTGTCATAAATACTGTGATAGGAACATTTGTACCTGAATCCAGCTCCCATCCCCAATGCAAACCTTTGAGGACAAGCAGCAACACTTAGAACCCAAGAGCTCCGAGCCCTGCTGCAAAGAACTTCTTATAGCTCTTTTCTACAAGGACTTGCAGTGAACACTGTCTTAGCCCTAAACTCCCAGGAAGGAAGCTCCATTTGGAGAGAGATACGGGGTGTGGTGTAGAAACTGGTGGACTGATGACACACTCCATCCTCCCAAACCATCAGGACGAAGGAAGATTTGCCCACCGGTTCCCTTAGATGCCTGGATGAGCAGGTCGTCAGTGACCCATGAAGTCTGCTGGGCCAGCAGGCCCTCTCAGTGACCTTCTTAGTCCCATTTGCCCCTTGACTGATGTGGGAAAGGACATGCCCAATATATGGTGTTACAATCCTTCCCCTTGTCACCTCACTCTCTCTTCTCTGAGTTTCATCGCCAAGTAGAGTGGTTAGTTGAAGAATCTCTGGGGTCAGAACCATGCACAGGCTGCTGCACTATCCAACGTGGGGGGATTCGTACTTACCACACATCTATACCTCATACTCTAGTCACACCCATTCTGCCACTGAATGGTCACAGCATCCTGTGACCTCACTAATATTAGCATCATTTAAAAGCACAACCAAACCAACGGACTGAAGAGGACAACCGCCCTAGTTCCCACAGGTGGCCCAGACAGAGCCCACTGAAAAACATTTCTTAGAGTTAACTGGAGGTGTGTCAGCCCCGCTGAACCAGCTGAGGGAAAACATCAGCCACGCGGTGAAACCAAAACCCATGAGAAAACTTTGGGGTGGCAGAGGGACATCGTGACCAGCATGGCTGAAGGCTAGGTGCCCATGGAACTTTCCAGGAGCACCTCTGGGGCTGAGGAGTCAGCAGTCCCCAGAAGACTTGGCTCAGGGGTGGAGCTCACATTGAGCTGCTCCTTGGGGCAGATGATGGAAGTCTGATCACAACAGGGGGCACACAGGTACCTCTGTGTGCTGCTGGCAGGAAGCCACGAGCAGCCAACGCTGACTGAGATGAGAAGAATCCCTCTGGGGATGGGATTGAATTTTCTTAACTGGGACCAGCGCTTCTGGTTACCACTAGAGGTTCCTTCCATCACGTGTACCCTGGGATCTGAGGAGCCATGGTGAGAAGCTACTGAAGTCCTGCAAGGTCGGTCTCTTAGCTGGGTTCTGGGCAGTTCATTTCTCTACACGATGCCAACGGCGCTCTGAGGCCTCTGGGATGGGTGAGCGGGCAGGGACTTTGCTGTGGGTGTTACAGATCGGATTCATGCGCTCTATGCTGTGCCTATGGATAAGATACCCTGCTGTCTGTTCCCTGAGAAGTCTTTGGATTTATAAAAGTGCGTCCCTCCAGGGGAGATCCTGTGTCAGACGCTCTAAGATCAGAAAGGGTGGCAAAGATTCCGGCCTGGGCTGTGAGAGAAGACAGCTGGGGACATGCAGAATGGCTGTGGGGCTAGAGGTGAGCTCCCCAATCTCCTAGGAAGAGAGGCAGCTGGAGCCACCGTGCAGAGTCCAGTGAGGTTGGCAGCAATGTGTGCTCCGTCTGACTCAAGGTCAATGTCTGGCCGTTGCTTTCTCTTACTTTGTTTTTGAATGAAATTGTCTGATATTTCAGGTATCCTGGGGGTGATATGACAGGACTGATTTCTGGAATGATCTTTTTAGCCAAGATATGGTTTGTTAGGAAAGGCAAACCGATGAAAGAATAGTTCATAACATATTTTGAAAGGATTTTGTTGTTGTTGTTGTTGTTTTGGTTTGGTTTGGTTTTTGATTTTTCAAGCAGGGTTTCTCTGTGTAGCCCTGGTTGTCCTGGAACTCACTTTGTAGACCATTCTGACTTTGAACTCAGAGCTCTTCCTACCTCTACCTCCAGAGTGCCTCCAGAGTACTGGGATTAAAGGTCTGTGCCATTACGTCAGGCTTTCTTGAAATGATTTTTTTTTAAAGTATCTTGGACCTGGCCTAGGGAGATAATCAGTGCTTTAGAAGTGTAAAGACAGCTTGATCCAGTAGCATATGTGTTAAAAAAAACCTGGGCCTAGTGGCACACACTTGCAATCTCAGTCCTGGGAAAGTAGAGAAAGAAGGATCCCTGAGGCTCATTGGCCAGCTAGTCTCTCCTACTCTATGGTCTTTGCTCCAGTGAGATATCATGTCTAAACAAAACAAACAAAAAATACAAAACAGCTCCTGAGAAACAACACCCATACATGTGCACACATATACATACAATTTTATTTATTTATATTTATTTATTTATTTATTTTGGTCTTTCAAACAGGGTTTGGAGCCTGTCCTGGAACTAGCTCTTGTAGACCAGGCTGGCCTCAAACTCACAGAGATCTGCCTACCTCAGCCTCCCGAGTGCTGGGATTAAAGGCCTATGCCACCACCACCCGGCCCATACACACAATTTCAAAGACTTTCAAAGCTTCTCATTTACTTTGTACTTGGCCACTGATTCCATTCTCACTGGCCCACACCAACAAAGACCCAGTGTTACCATGAGCTGGAACTGTGGGGGAATTCTCTTAACTTGTCTGTAGATGAAGAGCTAGTCCCCCTGAACTTGAGGGGGACTGGGCGTAGAGTATGAGAGGCAGACAGAGCAGCGGTGTAGGATAACTTTACAGACTGCCGCTTAGCCAGCTCACCAAGACCAACCGCACCAGGGATAGGACAGAGGTTTCTGTGAACTTCTACCACCATGCACTCCTCAACCCCCCGAACCCGCAACACAGCCCAATTAAACAAAAGACTGTAGAGAAGGAAACCGAAGGCCATTCTCCAATGTCCTAATCTTCAAGACTGACAGGGTCAGCAAAGAACAAACATAGGTGGTAAAGCCCCTGATCAGTGTCCCTGGTGCCACTGTACCAGTGTGATTATCTTAGTTCTGGTGACTGCCATTTTCCCCATAATCCTTGAATTGTTTTCAAAATAAAAAGTTCAAAAAAAAAAATTGTACTCATCTCGCCTCAGGGCAGAAGTGGTCACATAATGAGCACTCCCAGGGAAACTTGTCTTTGAACCTTCTGGAACACAGGAGGCCTTTGCCACTCTCTCTGATCCCACTCGCTCCAATCCTCCATCTGTTTCAGGGCCACATTGTGTTTCCTGCCCCTCACTGTATTTTTCTTCTGTTTATTTTTTGTTGGGTTTACATTTTCGAGCTCTCCCTCATGTCAGGGGCTGTGGAGTTGAGCAATGCCTGCCCTGCTGGGCAGTGATCACTGTCTAGTGTGGACTCAGCCTCCCAAGCCCAACTGTTCTTCAAGGAGGCAAGGGGGCGCCCAGACCTCCAGAGAGCCTCTCAACCAAATGGTGACAGTCATCCTTTAGGCGATACTGCACAGGAGTCCACAGCTAGCCCAGCAGCTGTGGTCTGTGTTTGAAAACGCTTCCTTCTGCATGAACTCTGGTCTGTGGGATGGAGCTCGGGACTGGAGGCTGACGCTGGCAGTCAGGGACCTGCTGCGAAGGTTTAGGGGTGTGGAGAGGATCTGTAGGACAGGGCAGCCCAGCTCTTCCTCAGCAGGCCCGGCAGAGCAGGTGTGCTTTCCTCAAAAGCGATGTCTCTGCCAGATTAGCGACGCCTTAGAAGCTGAAGAAAAAGGAAGGAGACTGATAAAGTTGCAGGGAGATGATGCCTAGATGTGAATCACAGCGCGGAGATGAGAATCAAAACAGAGCATAGTGGTTAGGACCTAACCTCAGGGGGTTTCCCTGCCGGCATGGCTTCTGTTAGGCTATGCTTTGTTGTGCTGTGTAGTGTTGTGTTATGTTGTCCTGGAGTCCTCTTCTACCTACTCATGGAGTACCCCTTCCCTTCCCTTCCCCTCCCCTCCCCTTCCCTTCCCCTCCGCTCCCCTCCCCTCCCTTCCCCTCCCTTTCCCTCCCCTCCCTTTTCCTTCCCTTCCCTTCTTCCCCCCTCTCCCTTTTCTTTCCTCTCCCTAACTTGAGACTGAACTTAAGATCTCAAGCTTGCTAGAGAAGCGTGTGCCACCGAGTTAACCCAGCCCCTTGTTTTCCTTTCGTTCTTTTATTCTGAGACAGTCTCACTGGGTGTCCAAGCTGACCTTTGCCTTGCTCTGTGGCCTGGACAGGCATGAAATTTTCAGTTCTCCATCCTCAGCCTCGTGAGAGGCTGGGATCTCAGATCTGAGCCACCAGGCTGGCAAACCATTTCTGAGTGACTGAAAGAGTGAAGTGTTGAGTGCAGGGGAAGGTTAGGCTAGGAGGAAGAGAGCCGGAGGAGGAAGGGCCAAGCTCCAACAGCCACCGTTAACCGTGGTGAACTCTACAGTGGTCTCCATGACCTGTGCTGTGGGCTGAAACAGCACATTCAGGAGAAGGGGCATCCCTGAATCCTGGCACATTTTACTTCCCTCGAGGTGGTGTGGTACAGAGGTCTAAACAGGGACGAGGCTGTGGAACCTGCTCGGTGAGGGAAAGTGAGACCGTGGCCTGACTGTTCTGTGCTCTGCTCCCTTGCCATGTCAAACAGTAGCCACAGCCCCTTCCGAGAAGAGATCTGGGTGCTAAACAGAACCACAAGATGGAATACAGGTTCTTCTGCTCCCAGACCTCCCTCACCAGAAGAATGCTAATTCCCCAAGCCAGTGGCAAGAAGTTCTTGGGAGACCTTGTCATCTCCGCCTCGTTGGCCTCTGTACACCTGACAGCTGGGATGCTGCCCCAGGAGCAAGAGGAGAAAAACGCGATGCATCTGGTGTACACAGCAAATGCAGGGGATGCTTGTGCCCACAAACCCACTGTGTTGTCCACAAGATGCTCCTCGCTTCCTGGATTAAATCACTGCTGACCTACAAGACCAGGGCTCCTGCTGTGTTTCCTGGAGCTAATATGAGTGCTCTGAGCCTGTATGTAGCTGTTGAGTAGAGGCTGTTGATAAACGGTGACAGAAAAGGGCATTCGAGGAGAGAGGAGAGAGGCCTCTAGGTGTCATCTATGGTACAGTGTGCACACTCTTACATAGAGAGCCCTAGGGTTTGCAGAAGCTTCCCTTAGGTTGCAAGGTTTGGGCTGCTGATGTGATCTGGGGGAATAGATGACCTGTTTAATTCCTGTGTTTAATTCACTTGTTTCTGGGCCAGAGGGAGCCTTTTCCTAGCTCTGTCCTGCACTGGTCATGCTGTAGGAGACCTCCTCTGCAGAGGTGCTGTGTCAGTAGGAGGCAGGAGGCTGGGTGGGTTTCTGGAATGTATGGGCTCTGTTAAAAAGGACAAGAGTGTCGTTTACATCTGAGATGGGCAGAGACACTTGCTCTCCAGAGCCCAGACCTGGCAATCCCATTCCTGTGTGCAGGTTTGGAGCACGACGGGACAAAGGAGATGGGCAGATTGTAGACAAGAGATAGCTGGCAAGACGGCTAGAGCTAGAGTGTGGATAGGAGAGGATTTTTAAAAGATGAACGCAGTCAGATATATCAGTACAAGTCTTTAATACCAGCAGTCAGGAGGCAGAGGAAGACAGAGCTCTGTGAGCTCGTGATTAGTCTAGTCTGAATGGTGAATTCGAAGCTATCCAAGGATACATATGAGACTCTATCTCAAAAGAGATAGAGAGATTAGATAGATAGGTAAATAGATGATAGATAGAGAGAGAGATAGATAGATGATAGAGATAGATAGATGACAGATAGATATAGATAGATGATAGATAGATAGATGATGATAGATAGATAGATAGACGATAGATAGATAGATAGATAATAGATAGATAGATGATGATAGAGATAGATAGATGATAGATAGATAGATAGATAGATATAGATAGATGATAGATAGATAGATGATAGATAGATGATAGATAGATAGATGATAGATGATGATAGATAGATGATAGATAGATAGATAGATAGATAGATAGATAGATAGATAGATAGATGGATGGATGGATGATAGGATGTCTGATGCTGCTGCCTGGCATCAGCTCTGCCCCTGGGATCCATCCTAGATCTATGGCATCTAGCTGGTGCCTGTAAGAGAGTCGAGATACAGATGGTTGCTGATGGATGTTGTTGAGTGCGGGACGGGCCTGTTACTATCACTGAGAAGGGCAGGTGTGGTCACCCTGGCTGCAGGTAAAGGCAGCAGCTCCCTGTAGGTGGCAGTTGTAGAGGACATCAATGTTCTAAAGCAGGCATGTTCATCCTGTTTGGCGGCTATGAGTGCAGCCTCAACACAAAGTCATCAATGTAACTAAAGCATTATGAAGTGGGGTTTGCAATTGGCTGATTGATTGATTTAGTGTTTTTTAACTTCGTTGGACAGTTCTGGAGCATGAATTTTGTAGATGACAAAGTCATGTTCCAATGTCAGGAGCCAGGCAAAGGTTTAGGGTAAGGGGACTCTGAAGGTGAGAGGCCCACTGGCCCCACTGGAATACAAGACTCAGATGAGAGGCTTCTGAGCACTTGCAAGTTAGGCACATTCTAGATGCTGACCTGAGGTGGTGGTGGAGGGGGGAGGGAGCTTCAAAGTCCATGTTGATGAATAGCAAAACCATAACCTAGGATTAGCCAAGCATAGGGTGCTGATAATGTGGACAGGACAGGATAATGGTGAGCTGGAATTAAGACTGGAAGAAAAGCCCAGAAGCAGAGTGTTGGATGTGGACGGTGTCCTGCTGGTCTCTTTGTCTCTGAGACCACACTGCTAGACCCGAGCCCTGGCCTGGTGCTTTCCTTTTTCTGAGTTTCTGTTTCCAACTGTGCTTTTTGCAGTGGGGTGGGGGGAATAAGCTACCTCTCAGACCCCACATCAGACCTTGATGGCTCTGCGGGTATGGCATTCACTCAGGTCAAACAATGAATGGTTGGATAGGCACCTAGAAATCTGGTCTCATTTGGTCCCCAAAGGGTCCTGTGTTAGCTGCAGGAACCTGCTCCAGGGCCCAGAGCTGGGAAGGAGTAAGGCTGGGGTGCACACTGAGGCTCATGTCCTTGGGATTAGTCCAAACCTTAGCATTGAAGCAAGGCTAGGAAGTGAGAGTGGGGGGACGGAGTTGGGGAGGAGTGAGGTAGACAGTTACGGAGGTGAAGACTGCGAACAGGCTGCACCATGACCTGTGCACAGCGACTGAGAGATCAGGGGCTGGGATGTGATGAGCTCTGAGCTACGCTAAGGGAAGACCACAAGCTTTGACCTACAACCTCTAGCCAAGAGTTTCTACCCCCAGGAGACTCTGCTGCTTGTTTGCCTGGGGACACAATCTTGCTAAGCCTGCTTTTCTGCCCTCTGGGCTGTTCGCATGGTAACCTTCCCTTGTTCCTCTAGGCCACTGCCTAGATCTTTCCCTCATTGATCTCTCCTCCTCCTATCCTGCCACTTTTGGGGTCAAGTTCTCCTCACATTCCTCTGCCTCTTTGGCCCTCAGCTCGGCAACTCTCCATCACCCCTCAGTCAGTCAGAGACCAAGACACTGTCAAGTCTGAGGAGAACAGAAGTGAAAGTGGTTATGGAAGTCGGTCTGGCACGTCAGCCTTTCATTCCAACTGGATTCGAAATGGTGGGACTGTGGAACTGTCCCCACGGTCCTGCAGACTGCTTTGATCCAGTAGAAAAGGAAGCCAGGTCATTTGCATGTCCAGACTCAAAAGAGCACTGGGGTCAGAGAACAGGATGGGCCCCTTAGTCCCTTGCTCACTTCCCCTAAAAGAACTGGCCTTGAAAGAGAATCTCCTGAGAGCCCCACTTGAAGAGTTCAGCAGGGCTCTGAGGGCAGGCCTGGAGGCAGTTCACTTGGATCTGACTTTGACCCCTAATTAGCCTTTGGAGCCTCTCTATGTCGGAGCTGTCTCTTTCCCTCAGATTCTGCGGTAGGAACCTATCCACAGTTTTCTCGGTAGCTGCTTGAGAGTAGCTGACTTCATGCTCTCATGGGGACCCCATGAGGACCGCAGATGCCAGGCGGAAGCTGGGCCAGGCCAGGCAGGGTCTTGGCAGCTGAGGGACTGTAATGTTTCTCACCACTAATTGGTCACCACAGACAAGCCATTTACAGCTGACTCCAAACGTCAGTCTGTGGGTGATGTGAACGTGACCATCAGTCTCTGATGACTTGAAGAAAGCAAGACAGCATGTCTATTCCACAAACCCCATGAATTTAAACACGGAGCCCCCCTCTCACACCCCTGCTCACAGAAGCCAGTCTCTTCTGAGGACAGAAACTAGGAAGGGTGTGAAGGGAAACAGGATGGATGCTGGAAAAGCTGATGGGGTCTTCCCTGCTCTTTCTCATGCCAGGCTTGGGGTTTGTGGTCATCCGAGTCTGGGGGTTCTGTTAGCTCTGTCCTGGCCTTACACCCGCAAAGCCAGTCACAAGGGAAGCCACAGAAGGAATGGACTGCTGGGATCAGGAAGGGAGAGACACTGGGAGCTAATTTAACACAGATGTATTGTTTGTCTCCTGACTTCAAATCTGTAAAAATTATGTAACCCCAAAGGTAATACTGAAAACAGACAGAAACCGCGATTCGCCTGACTTTGCTGACGTTGGTCCTAAGGCCTGCTGCTCACTTTGGCTTATCCTGGGCGTAGTTTATCATGGACGCATGGGAGATATTACTTTGGCTCTGCTTTTTCCTCCTCTTTCCATCATAAGCTAAGCATCTTCCCGTGACTCTATGGCACAATGGTCATCCTCAAGACTGCATAAATATTGGACTTCTAGTTTGCTTTGATTTTTTTAATGATTACACAGTAAAATGTGATTCAAAAACGAAACAGCACACAGGCAAAGCTATCCTGAGCTGTGTCATGTAACGAAAGGCTGTCTTTTTCTAATCCCTCCAAGGAATGGCAATTAATTGGGAACACAAGATGCTTATTTGGGGGGCAGAATAGGGTTGGCACCGAGCCGCATTATAAGTGGTGACGATGGTGGCTGAGAGTTTTATCCTCTGTCAGCTGGCTCCCTGACAACCGTATTTGCTGGCCAGTGCTATGATGTGGTCTTTGGCCAGAGAACAGACTTTCCTGCCTGGGAAATGAAGTGACTCATAAGGAAACAATCCCCAGAGCTTTGGGCTAGTTTGTTCTTAATCAGAAGTCTGTGAATCTGCTGTAGGCTTTGCCAAGAAAAGGGATCCTGAAAGTGGGTGCCAAATTTAGCATATAAAAACTCTCTCTGTCTGTCTCTGTCTCTGTCTGTCTCTGTCTCTGTCTCTCTCTCTGTCTCTCTGTCTCTCTGTCTCTCTCTCTCTCTCTCTCTCTCGTGGGGAATACACTGTGGGTGTGCCCCCAGAGGCTAGAAGAGGGCATCAGACCAGAGCTGGACTTACAGAAAGTTGTCAGCAGCCATACGGATGCTGGGATCTGCTGGGATCCAAACTCTAGTTCTCTGCGAGAGCAGCAAGTACTCTTAACCCCTAAGCCATCTTTCCAGTCCCTAAATTTCTAATTTATTGTTTTGTTTTTGCTTTTAGAGACAGGGTTTCTGTGTACCCCTAGCTGTCCTGAAACTCACTCTGTCCCGAGTGCTGGCACTAAAGGCATGCACCACTACGCCCAGTTCTAAATTTCTATTTTTAAAAAAATGTTTGAATATTCTAATTTTAATAGTAATAAAAGTAATCTCTCTTACTATATTTCTTTTTTAATTTTTTAAAAAGAAAACAAACTATCTTTTTTCATTTTACATACCAATCCCAGTTCCCACTCCCTCCCTCCTCCCATTCCCTCCACCTTTTCCCCATCCCACCCCCCATCCACTCCTCAGAGAGGCTAAGGCACATTGCTCTGAGAAAGGACCAAGGCCCTCCCTACTACATCTAGGCTGAGCTAGGTATCCATCCAAAGAGAATGGGTTCCAACTCTTACTATATTTCAAAAATAAAAAGCAGTTACTTTTTAGAGCTGGCCTGTCTATGGTAAGCATATTTTCACTTTCAATATTTTCAATTTCATCATAGTCACTAAGGAAGCTGTGAACTCTGAAATATTTTTTTGGAGAAAGAATGTCAAGCAGCTCAGGCTAGCCTAAAACTTGCTAGGAGGCTAAGGATGACCTTGAACTCCTGATCCTCCAGCTCCTGAGTGCTGGGGCTGCAAGTGTGCGCCGCCAAACCCAGTTTATGAGATGCTGGGGTCTCATAACCCAGAGCTTTGTGTACACGATGCACTTTCTACCAACTGTACCACTTCCGCAGCTCCATATGAGCGATTCTTACTCAAGGGAAACATTTTGTTGTTTCTACACTATGCCATTTCACCAGTTTCATTCAGATGTCCCTCCTGAGAGGTGGAAGATAGCTCTTCCCACTGTGAGTGAGCTGTAGATATCCACCTTAAATGTTTTTAGCTAAGGCTGAAGGGGCCTTTTCTTTTTTGGATTTTTTCGAGACAGGGTTTCTCCGTAGCTTTTTGGTTCCTGTCCTGGAACTAGCTCTTGTAGACCAGGCTGGCCTTGAACTCACAGAGATCCGCCTGCCTCTGCCTCCCGAGTGCTAGGATTAAAGGCGTGCGCCACCACACCCAGCTGAAGGGGCCTTTTGAAATGCAAGAGATGTCAGCCTACTAGTCTGTCGGCTTCCTGATACAACAGTAAGCACCTTCCTTTTCAAATAGCATATATATATATATATATAAATAATTTATTTTCATTTTACATATCAACCCCACTTACCTCTTCTTTTCCTTTTCTTAACAGCCCCCCCCATCCACTCCTCAGCGGTGGGGTCGTAAGGCCTTCCTTGGGGAGTCAGCAAAGTCTGGTATACCAAGTTGAGGCAGGACAAAGCCCTTCCCCCCTACATCCAGGTCGAGCAAGGAAATGGGCTCCAAAGTGTCAGTTCATGCACCTGGGATAGGTCCTAATGCCACTGCCAGCTCCCTCTGCCCCCAACAGATCAAACCATTAACTGTCACCCACATTCAGAGAATCTAGTTCGGTCCCATGTAGGTTCCTCAGCTGTCAACCTGTAGTCCAAGAGCTCTCACTAACTCGGGTCAGCTGCCTCTGTTTTTCCCATATGACCCCCTTGCTCATATGATCCCTCCTCCCTCTCTTCAACTGAACTTCGGGAGCTCAGTCCAGTGCGTGGCTGTGGGTCACTGCATCTGCTTCCGTCAGTTACTGGATGTAGGTTCTTTGATGACAATTGGGATAGTCACTATTGTGATTAAAAGTCAAGGCTCCTTCAGACACCCTCCCCACCTGCTAGGAGTCTTAGCTGATCGCATCCTTGTGGATTCCTGAGAATTTTTCTAGCACCAGGTTTCTCTCTAACCCCATAATGGCTCCCTCTTTCAAGAAATCTTTTTCATTGCCCTCCCCATTTTTCCTTCCCCCAAGTGGGTATTCCTGATCCCTTATGTTCCCATCCCTCATCCCCTCCTTCTAAGCCCCCCTCCCAGTTTACCTAGGAGATCTAACTATTTCCATTCCTGGGGCTCTCCATGTATGTTCCTCTTAGGGTTCTTACTTTTACCTAGCGTCTCTGGAGTTGTGGATTGTAGCCTGGTTATCCATTGCTTCAGATCTAATATCCACTTATGAGTGAATACATACCATATCTGTCTTTCTGGGTCTGGATTACCTCACTCAGGATAGTTTTTTTTTTTCTAGTTCTATTCATTTGCCTGCAAATTTCAGGAAGTTATTTTTTTTTTTACTGCTGAGTAATACTCCATTGTGTAAATGTACCACATTTTCCTTATCCATTCTTCAGTTGATGGGCATCTAGGTTGTTTCCAGGTTCTGGCTATTGCAATACCACTCTTAGGCATACACCCAAAGGATGCATAATCATACCACAAGAACATTTGCTCAACTATGTTCATAGCAGCATTATTTGTAAGAGCCAAAAAGAGAAATATGCGCTGTGTGCGCTGTGCTCCCAGCACTAAGGGGTCTGCGAGGCAAAGGTGAAAACAGAAGCTAGCTCTTCTCCTGGGCTCAAGGGAGGCTGGTTCCTTGCCTTATCTTAGGATGCATGAGTCCAAATCTACCTTTAAGGTGTTTGGGTCAACATAATATGGTTGACTTTAAGAAAAATCACTTAAGGGCTGGAGAGATGGCTCAGAGGTTAAGAGAACTGACTGCTGTTCTGGAGGTCCTGAGTTCAATTCCCAGCAACCACATGGTGGCTCACACCCATCTATAATGAGATCTGGTGCCCAGAACACTATGTACATAATAAGTAAATTTAAAAACAAAAATCACTTAAGCGGCAAGGGCTAGACCAAGAGTCTCTTGAATTCTACATGCTTAATAAAATATGTTCTCTTGCCATTTTATCCTCATGCCCCATCCTTCTCTTCCACACTGGGTACCTATGTGCTCTCTGGTATGAGTCTTGGCAGGGCATGCCCAGGTTCCAGGCTCATCTTCCATGTGCCCCTCGTTGTTCCAGGAGAAGGCTGGTGATCACACTGAAAGGGACCCTGAAACTTTGGTGGTACAGGGTTGTTTTACCCTATGTATCGGCAGGTCTGGGCATAGGTCTAGGTCCCCCTTATACCCTACTGTACCTCCATAAACCTGCCTTAGACTCGTGGGACTGTTAACTGTGGGGTTGGTGCTACTTGGGGAATCATCTGTCAAGGCCCTCGTGACACTGATGGGAAGACAAAGCCCCAAGGGGAAGTGGTTCATACCAGGTGAGTCAGGGAGGGCTCACACCCCACTGAACCTTCAGAATGGTCAGAACGAGCAGTTTAGCACATTTTCGGCATCCACACGGGAGAATCGGTCAATTCCATGCCATTTGAGTGTAGTCTATCAGCAAACCTCAAATCCTGGACTCTGTGTGGACACTGTGTGGAGGAGAATGACCAGCAAAGCAGCCTGCTGCCTGGCCTCCATGGGGCTTGGGACCCGCTGCAACAGGAGAAGTCTGCCTGGGATAGGCTCCAGATCACTGCCCTGCCTTTAGTGAGATAAACATTGAGGACTTCTCTGAATCACAGCAAGCTTAGCGTTGTGTTATGTTGAATAAAGAGGAAGGCTCTACTGAGAACCACACTTTCTCTTTCTGCCACAAAGACCATTTTATTTCAGCATCTTGGGAAACAACTCAATGGGCACCTCTACTTAGGAGTGGATGGGGTCTGTGCAAGCTCTCGGACTCTGTCCCTCATCACCCTGACCATGTGCCACCTGTGGCTGAGTCAGGGGATCATTCCCACTCGCTGAAACATACAACCCAAACCAGAGTCACAATCTGTCCTTGAGGGAAACACCGGAAGCCCAGGCGTCTGCTCATAAGAGGCACTCATGTCCCTTTGTAACCATACAGTCATAACCGAAGAACACTAAGCAGAATATGGAGGTCTGAGACTCCAAAGGTCACCCGGGAAAGATGGTAGGCTATGTTTGTCTCCTCCCACTTCTCATCCAGTTAAAGGACCTCTGGCATACCTGGCCAATATGTCTGGTCTGTTTTCTTGCTTGTAAAATAGGGCAGTGGGGCTAGGGGCTGCCTTGGGGGCAGTGTGAAGTCTCTGTACAGTGGAGACAGGGTAATAGGTGGATAATTTGATCCACCTATGGATCAAAGGCCTGGTTGGAGGACATGAGAAGGAGCAGAGAGACCAGAGGAGACCCTGCAGGTATCTCAGTGAGGGAGAAGACAGTTCAGATCAAGTAAAATATCAGGGGTGGAGGCCACATGACATGTCCAATTACACCACCATGTTGATGATGGCACCAACAGAAATTAGCTGTGCATGAATATGAGGAGGAAGAAGGAGAGGAGGAGGAGAAGGAGGAGGAGGAGGGACTGTATGTCTGTCTAAAATGGGATAGCATTGGGAAAGTTCTGGGCATAACAGGGTGGAGAATAAGTCAAAAGCTTAGTTCTCACCATGTTCTATCTGAGTCATTTTCTGGACGTCTCAGAGGTGGGCTGAGGAGATAGCCAGGCTAGTAGTGTGCTTGTTGAACAAGCACAATGGCCTGAGTTTGATTCCCAGAACCCATGTTTTAAAATCCAAGCATTATGCTACATTCTTGTCATGTCAGCACCAGGAAGGCAAAGACAGGCAAACCGCTATGGCCTGCCAGGCAGCCAGATTGAATCAGTAAGCCTCAGACCAGGATAAATCCTGTCTCAAAAAAGCAAAGTGGACAGTTCCTGAGGAACAACACTCCATGGACCTCTGGCTTCCACAGACATGCACACATGTGCACCCACACACACATGAATACACACACAAGAAGTTCCAGAACTAATAGTCTGGTTGACGGTCTCTGAGTTCTCTGGCCCTTTCTCTGGTTCTTTCTCCCTCACGAGTGTTGTGGCCTTCCAGCCTCTTTGCATACCCTGATTGTTCAGATCAAGAATGCTTTTCTATTCTCAGATACACAGAAGCCTACAGCATGTAAGGGATGACCACCTGGGCCTTGGCAAACAGGGACCATACTTCTGAAGCTCACACTGCCTTCCTAGCCAAACTGGGGTCTTTAGGACATAGCCAAGTAGCTGTCTGGGGGACCTTGCCAGCCTCAGTCCTGCAATGGGGACTTTTGGCCCCATTGCAAATGGACAGTCCTGTTACCCTAATCCCCAATCAGTAGGACTTGAGTCAAGGGTCCCCTGTCAGAGAAGGGAGTGACCCTGGGAGGTCAAGAAGCACATTTCTCATGACATTAAGAGCATCTGCTCTCTGAAGCAGGTCGGTCTGGGCTTCGGGGGTCATCAGAGGATAATTTGGGCTAGGCTGGCCCTGTCACCTAGCCACTGCATGGAGGAATGAAGGCTAGGGTTCCCTCAGTAGATGCTGAAGCTGAAGCTGGGTGAAGGAAGTACTCGGGCCCAACCATCGCTTCATGAATCAGGCAAAGCACTGGACCCCCAGGGCCCAGGTGAGCTCAGTGCCCAGCCTTTGGTCTCATATGGGCACTAGCCACCTTTATCCACACGGCACAGATTCTTTATATATATATATATATATATGTGTGTGTGTGTGTGTGTGTGTGTGTGTGTGTGTGTATGTACATACACACACACGTTTTCTAAAGATTTATGTGCATTGGTGTTTGCCTGCATGTGTGTCTGTGTGAGGGTGTCGGATTCCCTGAAACTGGAGTTATAGACAGTTGTGAGTGCTGGGAATCAAACCCAGGTCCTCTGGAAGAGCAGCCAGTGCTCTTAACCCCTGAGCCATCTCTCCAGCCCCAGGCACAGATTCTTAAGCTCAGGCTCCTGCAGGGACCAGATGTTGGCTCAATTGCCCTTCAGACATGGTTTGCATATGAGCTCAGGCTACCTAGAGGGACATTTGCCTTCATGACTTTATATAATGTGGTTGGGGTTTCGGATGCTTGCCAGAGGCGGGACTCTGATTCTGAACACAGATCCTAACCTACTTCAGAAGGGTTGAGGTGACTCTTCCCGCTGCAGATAGCCCGCCCTGCCGACACAGGTCATCAAACATTGTAGATGTCAGTGGCATCTCACTGCTTCCATTCGTGCCCCCATAGCTCCTGCTAACACCCATGTTCCAGCCACAGCCTCTGGCTTCTCCTCCTGCCTAGGACCCCTGCCTTCAGCTCTCATTCCCAATCTTTTCTCCATGCAGCAGCTGCCGTGATCTTTGTAAAAGGTATGTTGGCTCTCAAAAGCGTGCCGTGGGTCATCCTGGTATTAGCAATGAAATCCCAGCTCCTTCTAGGCTTATACCTGTTTCCTCTGCTGTTCCTGCATCATTGCATTTCAGGGCGTTACCTTTTGCTCCTGGATGATGCTGAGCCCACATTTAGGCTCTGCCTCTTGTCCTCCCACTCCTGCTGCCCAGCAATGCTTTCTTGCTATTCAGACCCAAGCGTGATGACTTTCGCCTGACCCTGGAAGAGGTTTTATCTAAACAGTCCAGCCCTTCCGGTTTGGTTGATAGACTTTCTCCAAAGCACTCGCCTCTGCTGGGAACTCCTGGTCAGTGATTTGTTTATTTACCACTGTCTTCTCTTGGCTCTCCCCCCCATGTCATTCCCAACATGAACTCTCTGTGCCCCCCCCCCCCCCGTACTTGTCCGCATCCTGGCTCTGGAAAGTGTTTGTAGCCTGATGATGGGATCCTCCTGGGGCAAAATCAAACTATCTCTGGGATTGTCCTGGGTGGTAGAGATCATGCTGCCAACACAGGAGGAAGCTGGTACCGTCATAACCTTTCTAACAAGCAACTTGGTGGCTTGGGTCAGGGATCCTGAACCAGTTTCAAGAAATCGTTCCAAACTGGTTTTCCTTCTGAGAACCTAGCAACCCTAAAGTGCGGGGGGATACAGTAGCCAATCCCATGGACAAAGGTAACCTCACTCATGCAAACGCTTATACACATATACGCATGCGCAGTAAGGAGAGTTGTAAATGTGTGTTCAAGTCTGCAGAATAAGAAGCGGGTGACAAAATACTGAGTGATTTAAAAAAAACAAAGTCTCACAGGCGAAGTATCAGTCAGTGCTCCAGCTGAGGCTGTGAAAACTCAGCTCCACTAGGTGTCTTCTGGGAGCCGCTGGGAGCCGCTGGGAGCTGTTGGGAGCCGCTGGAAGCCGCTGGGAGCCGCTAATCGTCACCTCCACTTCACCAGGCGGTGAAGGAGACTAGAGAGATAAGGACACTGGCAAAAAAAAAAAAAAAACCCTTGCAAACCGTAATGTCAGGATGTGGGCCAGAACCTCTCTTTCCACAGACTCCATCTAATTCGTACTCCATTTAAAAACATGCTCATTTCCCCCAAAGAAGAGTAAGTAAAATTCAAATAATCAAGAGACTGCTTCTGGATAGTAAAACCATGGGGATGCTTTTTCTGCATAATTTCCTAGGTTAGCATTCTTCTTTGTAATAAGTGCATATTGTTTCATGTGAAATTTTGAGTTGCGTACTAAGAAATCAACTGTCAAGTCAGGCGTATGAGAGTCGTGCCTGTAATTCCAGCACTTGAAAAGTTGAGGCAGAAGGATTGTGAGTTTGAAGCCAATGTGGTCTATGTAGTAAGGGCCTGTCTCAACATGAGAGACAGGGAGAGGTTCTATACAAACTTACCCCATTGATTTAGAAGGGAATATTTCTTTTTATTTATTACTAGTGTCTATGTTAGCGTGCGCGTGTGTGTGCATGTGTGTGCATGAGCACACTTGAACACACACACCAGGATCCACCCTACAATGAAAAGAGAAACCCACTAATTTGTGCCCTGACTGTCCTGAGAGTCTGTGAAAGACACAGACGGGAATTGGAGACATCCTGCACAAGGTTCTTGTGACCCAGAGAAAGGTTGGGCCAGGGAGACGGCTCACTGCGTAAAGGAGCTTGCAATCAAGCCTGATCACCAGAGCTCAATCCCTGGGCCCCACACGGTGGGAGGAGAGAATGGACACCCACAGATCGTCCTTGATCTCCAAACGTGCTGTAATGTGTGTGCATGCTGTGTGTACAAACTTCGTATTAATGTGCAAACTTTGCCACTGCTTCAAAAATAATGCTTGGTCATAAATGTAATGTTAATATAATTGCAGAAATTCTTCTCAAAATTATACCTAAATTATTTTTGAAAAATAAGTAAGAAGGAAAAAAGTCCTGGCAAGGAGGAGTTACGTGGGTCCTGTGCAGGGGAAGTTTCCATGTGGTTCTGTGCAGGGAACATGAGGCTTCCAGGAACAGACTTGAGAATACGTGATAGGATTTTGGCCATGAGAAAGATGGGTTATTTAAAACTTTTATTATATGTTTCTTGACTTTCCAGTTCAGCAACCATTTTCATTTAGTTTCTTCTCCTCCCCTCTTACAGTTTTAAAGTCTGCCTTTGTTCAATCTTTCGTCAATGCAGAGCTGATATTAGGGCAGCACAATTGTGAGGGGAGGGGACAGGTTCACATTTTGTTGGATAAAAAAATCAGACATCACCGTACCATGGAGTGGCTTTCTTTCTGGTCATCCACAGTGTCTGTCTCGTGTCTAGTGTTCTTCTGTATGTGCAGTGTGTGGTGTTTGTGACGTGTGTGTGTGTGCGCGTGCGTGTGTGTGCATGTGTGTGCGTGCGTGTGTGCGTGCATGCGTGTGTGTACTCTTTTTTGCCATCTCACAGCCACTGCAGCTTTTACTGAGACCTCTTTGCCGTTTCTATTCTTTTCCTTTGTTGACATTTTTTTTTACTCTTCTTGAGCATATTTCTCATCCCACCGAGTTTTAGAAACATCTTGTAAAGTTTCTGCTGGAATAGTGATAGAAAGACCACTTGGCTTTTGGAGGCAGTGGGGAGAAGGCTAGTCTCTGTGCCAGCGTCATCAGCCTGTGAGACGGTCCAGCAGGTACAGCTGCTTACAGTGCACATCCAGCAACCTGAGTTCAGGACCCACATGGTAAAGGGAGAGACCCAGCTCCACAGAGCTGTCCTCAGATCTCTGAACACCTGCTTCTGCACACAGCCTAAGCACAAACAAAAACAACAAATGAAATGTAAATCTTTTAAATTTACTATAAATATCGCTATCAGTGGCCCCTCAGTCTGCCCCAACTGTCAACCCCCTTCAGAGTTGACTCCCAGTCCAGTTGGAGTTGGTGAGCTCAAGCAAACTGTCTCAGTGGATGACCCCCTCGTGGTCTTGGATTCCTTGCTCATACTCTCACTCCTTCCACTCTTCAGCTGGATTTTGGGAGCTCAGTCCAGTGCTCTGATGTGGGTCATTGCCTCTGTTCCCATCTGTTGTTGGACGAAGGTTCTATGGTGATATTTAAAACAATCATCAGTCTGACTACAGGATAAGGCCAGTTCAGACACCCTCTCCTCTGTTGCTTAGGGTCTTAGCTGGGGTCATCCCTGTGGGGTCTTGGGCATTATTCTAGAGCCAGATAGTGACACTGGAATTTGTCTCTACGGCATGTACTGACTTCTTGTGATCCTATTCTCTTCGGATGTAAGCCTTGCTCAACCTAGATGTAGTAGGGAGGGCCTTGGACTTTCCACAGGGTGGGGTGCATGGCCCTCTCTTAAGACTGGAGGGGGTGGGGTGGGAGGGTATGTGGAGGGAGTGGGAGGGGAGTGGGAGAAGGGGAGGGAGTGGGAATTTGGATTGGTATTTTTTAAGTAATAAATAATAATAAAATAAAATAAAAATAAATTTACTATAAACAGTAAGCAAGTTTCAACAGTTGCACATTTCTGCATAAGACAGATGAAAGAACTGAGCAGATACAATAATGACCCCCGTGTGTAGTGTACCACAAAGGAAAAATGCAGAAGCTAAACTGAGAAAACGTCTACGACATAGGACACATGATGTGTGTATTAAACATATGTGCCTTTTTATAGCATTCTCTGGCATATTATGAGGAAACCAAACAGTAGCGTTAGAAGCTGTGGTTAATAAACACGATAGATTTTAAGAGATGAAGTTAAAATTGTCTATGTATCACTTTTCATTTAGCAGGTAGGCAAGGTTGGCTTCTCCCACCCTTTTCCCCGTTGACAAGGAAGTAAAAACTAACTTTTTCTTCAATGCTGAGAATGTAAATCAGTCTTACAATCACAGATCCGCAGCCTAAAAAAAAATGTGCCTGATTTGACACCGAATCCCACTTTTAGAGTCACAGCTTTAAAAATTCCCAGGGGCAGACGAGAGGGCAAAGGGGCAAAGGAGCTTGCTGCTAAGCATGACTATCTGGGTTTGATCCCTAGGACCCGCATGGTGAAAGGAGAGAACCGACTCCTACAAACTGTCCTCTGACCTCTGCACACAGACCACAGTGTGTGTGACACGTATGCGTGCAAGCGCGTGTGTGTGCACACACACACACAATCAATCAATGTAATTGCAATTCTTCTAAATGCACAAACAACAAAATACATATTTTGCAAGTTTGTTTGAACAGATTTATTTACATATAGTAAAAGTTGAAAAGAACTCATTTGGTCAAGAGTGGTTATATAAATTAATGGAAAATATGTAGAATGGCAGTTAATAATCATCTGTCAAAATTATATTTACTTACTTAAAAATTATATTTTTAATTACTTAATAAATGCAAATAAATTATATTTACTTATGAATATAATTCACAGAATAATACTCATGAAAATAATCAACTTATTAAACAGGATAAGCAGTCTGGATATTTTCAGTATGTGTGTATATGTAACAGCCCTGGTAATGTTATTGGTAACTATTTATAATGGTTTCCCATTGTTGTAGCTATTTTTATTTACTGTGATCTCAGTTTTAGTTTGTTTTTTTTTTTTTTGGTTTTGGTTTTGATTTTTGAGACTAGGTCTCATGTAGCTCTGGTTGGCCTTGAACTCTTAATGTAGCGGAGGATGACTTTGGACTTCTGATTGTCCTGACTTCACCTCCCACCTGGCAGTGTCATCAGCCTGAGCCACTGGCTTTGTGGAGTGCTGGCGGTGGGACTCAGGGTTTTCACACACACTTGGCGAAGCTACCAGCAGAACCACACCCACAGTCTGCCGCTTGGGTTTTCCGACATATGTTGCGAGCTTAACAAAAAAGTAAAATTAAAAGGCAACAAATACTTTTTATTAAGCAAACTTGGGGAGCACACAGGGTGAGAAGCGTTCCTGCAGGGGGATACAAGCCCCTCTACTGTGGCTAGGGGCCAGCTGGCAACTCACAGGAGGACACTCAATGTCTATGCCTTTGGAATTCCACCCATGGCGACTTAACCTTGACAAAGATTAGTGCAAGGGTTTAGTTAGATTCTGACCTTGATCCAGGATGTTTTCACACAGGTCTGGGGTGCAAAAGGCATTGGAGGTCAACTGGTGTGTAAGAGAAGGGACGGAAAGCCCGAAGCTCTAGTGAGAGGCTTGCCAGACAGTTGGGCAATGACGGGAACGAAGCAGAAAGCAGCGGGGACAGACAACTGTGCTGAGGGCTTTCAAAAGCAGGTCGCAAAACAGGATGTCGATAATGATCCCATTTTTGCTTTTTAAAAATAAAATGGTCTTGGAAAATTACATACCAATTCACAGTGGCTGTCTCTGAGCAATGGTGTTGGGGGTAATTTTTATCTCCCATGTTATTTTCTGAATTCCCTGTGGTAAAAACAAATCACTGTGTAAAAGAGAAGGGACATTGATTTGATTCATAATAGGTCTCATTCCGCAAGAGTGGATGGAACTGGCCAGGGGCAGGGTGTCACCTCCCCTGGTCCTCTGCCTTTCTCAGATGGGGTCCAGCACACACACTGTTTTTAAAAACTGAGTGATTGCCTGTTTTGCTTTGTTTTGCTTCTCTCTGCGAAAGGTGTTTAGGCAGCATTTAACAGCCCCGGTAGAGGCCTGAAGCCTTCCAATGCTGACAGTTTGATTTGACTCCATGGATTTCTGTGTATTTCCTTTCACATCCTCAGGTATGTACAGATTGCCCTCTCTGTTCCTTTTACACACCTCGATTGTGTAATAAACACCACCTGGGAAGTTCCTCTGCTTAACGGGAATATATTCTGGATGAGTTACCTTTCTCGTTCATGTCTCTCTTACTTGCTAGTTTTTACCCGTGCATTCACTACTTAGCTGCATGTTGTGTTGTATATGCTACACATGGATACTTTTTCTTTCTTTCTTATTTTTTAAATTTTGGATAGCTGCAAAGATGTCAGCTGAAAACTAAAAATGTACCTCTCAGCCACCCCTTAGGGCTCCCTCTCAGAAGCAAACCATGATAGATGTGTTTCTAAACCTGCTGTGGCTACAGTTAGAACCGCAGTGAGTCCAAGGAGCTGGGGAGATCGCTTAGTCCATAAAGTGTTGTACAAGTGTGAGGGCTTAAGTTCCATTCCCCGAACCATGTAAATCAGCTGGGTGCAGCCACAAATGCTTTTAATCTTCTGTGGGAAGACAGACTGGTGGGTCCCTGGGGCTTGCTGGCCCATCAGCCTCCCCTATTGGGTGGACCCCAAGCCACCCAAAGTGGATAACTCCTGAGGAATGGCAGTAGGGTAAACCCTCTGGCCTCCGTACTCACACACATGAGCACACACAGAATAAACAAATTGGTGTGAATTCCAGCACCTCAGTGGTAGCTATTCAGAAAGGCATGGAAGGCCTCTGCCCTGCTGCCTCTTTCTTGCCTTAAATCACCCAAGCTCTCCCCTCCCCGGTTCCTCAGTTATCATTTATACTCAGGGGTGGGTTTGATGGTTTAAAATAGCACATTTAAATGCTGATAAATGAACAATGAAAACTAAATTAACAGGACCTTGCCATCACTGGTCATTAATATCCCTTAACATAAATGGACTCAACTCACCTATAAAAAGACACAGACTAACAGATTGGATACAAAAACAGAATCCATCCTTCTGCTGCATACAAGAAACACACCTCAACCTCAAAGACAGACATCACCTCAGAATAAAGGGTCGGGAAAAAAATTTCCAATCAAATGGACCTAAGAAACAAGCTGGTGTAGCTATCCTAATATCTAACAAAATAGACTTCAAACTAAAATCAATCAAAAGAGACAAAGATGGACATTTCATATTAGTTACAGGAAAAATCCATCAATAAGAAATTTCAATACTGAACATCTATACCCCGAATACAAGGGCACACTCATATGTAAACACTTCTAAAGCTTAAATCATACATTAAATCCTACACACCAATAGTGGGAGAATTCAACGCTCCACTCTCATCACTGGAAAGGTCAGTCAGACAGAAAATTAACAGAGAAATAAAGGAACTAACAGATGTTACAGCTCAAATGTACTTAACAGACATCTGTAGAATATTCTATCCAAACATAAAAGAATATACTTTCTTCTCAGCACCTCATGGAACCTCCTCAAAAACTGACCACATACTCGGTAACAAAACCAACCTCAACAGATACAAAAAAAAAAAAAATGAAATAATTCCACGTATCTTATTGGATCATCATGGCTTAAAACTAGAATTCAATAGCAACACTAATTCCAAAAAACTCACAAACACATGGAAATTAAACAATGCTCACCTAAAACATCAATGGGTCAAGAAAGAAATAAAGGGGGAAATTAAAGACTTCCTAAAATTTAGTGAAAATGACCACACAACATACCCAAATTTATGGGACACAATGAAAGCAGTGTTAAGAGGAAAGTTCATAGCACTAAATGCCTACATAAATAAAGAAGCTGGAAAAAAATCCCACACTAGTGAATTTACAGAACATTTGAAAACTTTAGAACAAAAAGAAGCAAACTCACCCAAGAGAACTAGACGGCAGGAAATAATTAAATTGAGAGCTGAAATCAACAAAATAGAAACAAAGGAAACAATACAAAGAATCAATGAGACAAAAAGTTGGTTCTTCGAGAAAAATCGCTAAAATAGACAAATCTTTATCCAAACTAACCAAAAGGCAGAGAGAGAATATCCAAATTAACAAAATCAGAAATGAAAAGAGGGACATAACAACAGGCATGGAGGAAATACAGAGAGTCGTCAGGTCATATTTTGAAAACCTGTACTCCACAAAATTGGAAAACATAAAGGAAATGGACAACTTTCTGGATAAATATCACTTACCAAAATTAAATCAAGACAAGATAAGCAAATTAAATAGACATATAACTGCTAAAAAAATAGAAACAGTCATCAAAAGTCTCCCAAACAAAAAAAAGTCCAGAACCAGATGGTTTCAGCTTAGAATTCTACAAAATTTTCAAAGAACTAATACCAATACTCTTTAAATTGTTCCACACAATAGAAATGGACGGAACATTGTCAAACTCTTTTTATGAGGCTACAATTACCCTGATACCCAAACCACATAAAGACATTACTAAGAAAGAGAATCACATACCAATCTCACTCATGAACATTGATGCAAAAATAATAAAAGGCTGGCAAATCGAATCCAAGAACACATCAGAACCATCATCCACCATGAACAAGTCAGCTTCATCCCAGAGATGCAAGGATAGTTCAACATATGAAATCTGTCAACGTAATTCACCATATAAACAAAATGAAAAATAAAACCACATGACCATCTCATTAGATGCTGAAAAAGCTTTCAACAAAATACAACATCCTTTCATGATAAAGGTCGTGGAGAGAGCAGGGATACAAGGAACATACCTAAACATAATAAAGGCAAAATACAGCAAGCCAACAGCCAACATCAAATAAATGGAGAGAAACTCCCAGCAATTCCACTGAAATCAGGAACAAGACAAGGTTGTCCACTCTTTCCATATCTATTCAATATAATTCTTGAGGTCCTAGCTAGAGCAATAAGACACCAAAGGGAGATCAAGGGGATACAAATTGGAAAAGAAGTCAAATTCTCATTATTTGCTGATGATATAATAGTTTATATAAGCAACCCCCAAAATTCTACCAAGGAACTTCTACAACTCATAAACACTTTTAGTAATGTAGCAGGATACAAGATTAACTAAAAAAAAAAAAAAAAAAAAAACCGTAGCCCTCCTTTACACAGATGATAAATGGGCCGAGACAGAAATCACAGGTTAAGGCCTGGGATGGTCCGCATGGGAGAAGGCAAACCACGGTCAAGGTGTGCTCTGTGAGGTCGCCAGTATTTTCCAGCAAACTGAGAAGCTGCCATGCTGGGATCTGGCATGGGTGGAGGACAAGCCACAGGATCCAGAGGATGAGATGGGTAGGAAGGTGCCCGTTGTTGTGGTGGTGAATGGTGTCTTCCAGGTGTCAAGTTCTCTGGTGGCCAAGAGGCACTCACAGACTACTGCGACTCAGTTGGTGAGGAATTCAGCAGGACAGGCGACAAGAGTTTAGAATCTTTGATCAACAGGTGTCCATTGCGAGGAGCAGAGGAAGTCTCTAGGGTTGAACTGGTGGCCACAGACTCCTCTGTGGGCTGCCTAGGTGGCAAGTGGCCTTTGGCAGCATCTGGTGTGAATGCTTCACCTGAGGCATCTTGTCCTAAGAGCTGGCAAAAGCTGATGGTGCTGACAAGCCTCTCCAGCATGCTGTGCAGGCGTAAAACCAGTACCTTGTCCTCCTTGGGTTTCTTCCTGCGGCCTCTGTAATCCTTCACGGTCCTGATTCTATTCCTGACTTTGCTGTGCTCCCTCTTCACCACCTTTTTGGTGGTGGTTCTTTCTGCTGGTGGAGGTGAGGGTGAGTCAAGGGGGAGGAGGGGTAATAATAGGTGGAAGAACCCCAGCCCACACGCAAAGGCAAAGATCATGTCCATTGCCCAAGTGGTGGAGCTGGGGGTCAGCCATAAGGGATCAATGCTTTCCAGAAGAGAGAGAAAATTCATCTGAATCCCCCTGTTGCTCTCAGGCAACTGAATGCTGAGAGTTCTCTCTGGGAGTCGGTAACTGGGCCCAGGTCCGCATCACAGAGCTCCTGTCTCCCTGTCACAAAGGGCTCCTGAGTGTGGGGGAGGGGCACTAGGAAGAACCGACCAGTCACTCCCTGTCCTCCAGGCTTCACATGGGCTCCATCCTCCACAGCCTTTAGTGTCTGTTTCTAATTCCATCTGCACAATCCATCAGAAACAGAGTCTTGTCCATTTTTTCTTCCTTTCCTGCCCCCGGAGAGAGGCTTGTCCATATTCTGTGGGCTTTAGAGACCTCCAAGCCACCTCCAGTGACATACATCCTCCGAAAGCCCTCACCTCCTAATCCCTTCCAAAAGTTCTAGCAACTGGAGACCAAGCACTCAAATACATGAGCCTATGGGGGTTTATTCCACCCACGACAGTCTATTCTCTGGCCCTCCATAGGCTTGTAGCGATATCATAAAGCAGAATTCACTTTGTCAAGCTTCAAAAGTTCCCATAGTCTTTCAGAGTCTCAACACTACTTCAAAGCCCAAAATCTCTTCTGAGACTCAAGTCAGTCTCTTAACTGTAACCTAATATAAATGTAAGCATCAAATTGCCTATTTCAACATACAGTGATACAGAAAACACATTTCCATTCCTAAAGGGAGAAAAGAGGGTGTTGTGAGGACATGCCGGACCAAAGCAAGACCAAAACCCAGCAGGGCAAACTCCAAACTCTGCATCTCCATGTCTGATATCAAAGGGCTCTTAGCTCTCCCAGTCCTCTCAGCCTTGTTGACTGCAGCAGACTCCTTCTCTTCGGCTGCTTCCACTCCCTGTTAGCAGCTTTCCTTGGCAGGGTTTCCTCGGTTCTCGCATCTCCAACCTCTTAGGGCCACCAATGAAATGCAGGCTTCACCTCCACAGCTTCACACAATACTCGCTCTAGGCCTCCATGCTGGGACACCCCAGACATATGCCTCTCCTCAGCAGCTATCCTTAAGCACAGAGGATGATTCCACAATGTCTTTACTCATGTTTCCTTCATGACTCTAACACCAGAATTACATGACCAAAGTTGCCAAGTTCTGCTGCCTGCTTAGGATAAAACCTGAAACCTAGACCCTTCTTGAATTGTATTGGCAAAAGCTGTGATTTGTTGTTGCTCTTTAGGGACAAGTCATTCCTTAAGGCCTTTTCTTCTCACAAATTACAGGATTGGCTGACTGGGGTCTTGCCCTGAGGGGACCCCTCTCTTTACTCCATTCCTCTTTATCTCTTTCAGCACCAAGCAAGTCTCCAACGTTCCATTTCTTGTGCTCTTTCTCCCCTCAAACTGGACATTTGTGTTTCCTTCTGCCCTGCCTGATCTTTCTCATTGTAGATGTGCTAACCAGTGGCTGATCTCTAAAAACCACACAACAGAGACAATAGAAAACTGTCTTGAAATCTTCTCTGCCTTGAACGCATTGGCACGGGAGACGGCTTCCTTGACTGTAAGATCAGAATGTTCCTGCAACTTGTAGGTTTTAGAGAAAACCAGTCTGGTTATAAAAAGTATTAGAATCCCTCCGAGAATGAGATGGTATGCTGGAGCAACTAATGTGAGCTCTTTGTGTACAGGAATTTACCTCTTGCTCGCACAGTTCAATCTCCAGACTTCACATCTGTGTGTTGACAGCAGCACAATCATTTTGCTGTGTTTTAGCTTCTATAATGTTCTCTGTTGCAAAGAGGAGTCTCTTTGTGGAGAGATAGGATGTGCACTTAATCTTTTTCAGCGAGGCAGTCACATCTTGCTTGCTCTGTGTATGGCTTCCTCTGTGTCTGGGTGGCTTTGGTGCCTTTTTCAGCGAGGCAGTCACATCTGGGTGACTTGGTCTATACGTTCTTGATGACTGCTTTTAATCCTTGTCACAGTCTTGAGCTGTCTGGGAAGAGACCCTCAATGAGTCATTGCTTAGATCAGGATAGCCGGTGGGCATGTCTATGAGGAATTAGATTGATGACTTATGTCCGTTGATATGCATAGACTCAGCCCATTCTGGGCAGCACCATTCCTTGTCAGGGATCTTGTGTAAATATAGAGAAGGGACTGAGTATAGGTAAACGCATGTGTATTCGCTTTCCCTGTTCTTGGCCCTAATGTGATGTGATGATTTTCCCACAATAATGGACTGCCATTTGGAACTGTAAACTTAAATAAACTCTTCCTTCAAAAAACAAAACAAAACAAAAAACTATGCAGGAAACATAGGACCACATAAGAAATTTTTTGGGTTTTTGTTTTGTTTTTTGTTTTGTTTTGTTTTTTCGAGACAGGGTTTCTCTGTAGCTTTGGAGCCTCTCCTGAAACTAACTCTTGTAGACCAGATTGACCTCAAACTCACAAAGATCCGCCTGCCTCTGCCTCCCAAGCGCTGGGATTAAAGGCATGCGCCACCACTGCCCGGCTAGGGTCACATAAGAAATATTTGTATGGAGGACAGAAAAGAGGCAGTTCACTTCTAGACAAGAGGATAATTAGCGTTGTTTATGGGAAACTCAAAGAAAGGACTGCGGAACTACTGGTCCCTATTACAACGCATGCTCCGGAAGCAAAGGCAATTAACAGCATCTATGTGAAGTATCATCAGTTAATCACTGACCTTAAAATGCAGATCCTGGAGCCCAACCCCACCTTTGAGGCAGAAACGTTGGAATGGGGCTCCAATCAGCTGCTCACTGCACAAAACCATGTTTCAGAATCCTTTGCCATACAAAGAATGGGTTCCACTAAGAAGTAATGAGCTTGAAATTTAACATTTCATTGAATTGTTTAAAGTTACAAAAAAATAAATACCAAAGAGTAGATTATGACCCTTGTGCCCTCAATGCAAGATATGAGGGTAGCTATGTTGATGCGAGAGCAGATCACTAGTGTGTTTCCGTGATCACTAGTGGGGGATTTTTAAAACTATAAATTTGCATGTGATTTCCCTCCCAGAATAATTTTGATTCACATAAAGAAGTTTCATTTATGCGTATAATCACGCAATGTGTGTTGGGCTTCTCCAATGCTTCAGAGAGACACAGGTTTCAATGCATCCTCAGCATGCCATATTCCGAGCAGCCTCACAGGAAGGTCAGCTCTGCTTGGAACCCTCAAAGTGTTTATCATCAGAAAATCTTCTCTAACAGATTTACCGCAGTGGGGGTGGGAGGATTTCCGCAGCAGAAATGATCTGGGTTTTACAGAATTGAAACACACCAGGAGTACCTCCTCCTCACAGTGTGCCTCAGTCATCGCTGACAGCTTCTGCCTTCACACCGAATCACACATACCCAGGGGTCCTTGCTCGCTCAGCCAGATGGTACAAAACCACATGTTGTTATCAAACCCATTGCTCACGTTGGGAGAGTAAACTACTGGGAGCTAAGTAGGATCAGTCAAGGTGTCTTAGTTAGGGTTTCTATTGCTGTGATGGAACACAGGGACTGAAGGAAAGTGGGGGGAGGAAAGAACAAATTCTGATTATACTTCTGCATAATTGTTTATCATCCAAGAAGGTCAGGACAGAAACTCAAATGGCAGGAACCTGATGCAGAGACCATGGAGGGGTGCTGCTTACTGGTTTGCTCCCCATGGCTTGCTCAGCCTGCTTCCTTATAGAACCCAGGACCACCCCAATGGGCTGGGCCCTCCCCCATCAGTCCCTAACTAAGAAAATGCCCTACAGGCTTGCCTACAGCCTGATCTTATGGAGGCATTTTCTCAATTTAGCTTCCCTCCTTTCAGATGATTTTAGCTTGTGTCAAGTTGACATAAAATTAACCAGTATACATGGTTAATTCCTTGGTGGGATTATCAGAAGTGTTCAGCTATCTTAAAAATATATTTGTTTGTTTGTGTGTGTCTTGCCTGCATGTATGTTGTGCACCACAGATGAGGATGTCAGGTCTCCTGGGACTATAGTTACAGGTTGTTGTGAGCTGGCATTTCAGTACAGGAAATCAAAGCGGACTCTTCTGGAAGGTGCAGCCAGTGCTCCTGTTAAGTGATCTCTCCAGCCCCAAATTATCAGTCTTTAAAAACCATTTCACATGACTTGGATTGTGCTCCCTTAAATGATTCTGATACACACTCTATAATCCAGCTAATGGAAAAAAATCTTCATTTTTCTCAACACATTTCCTGCCTCAAATGTCCTCGGGAGAATCCATGCCTGTGGTAGGATTGTGATTGGCAGTCTTTCTGGGGTTCCCATTTTCTGGCCATTTCTTCTCTCAACTCCCAACTAACAAATGTGAAACCTATGATGAAATCAGAGTATTAGCTTTTGTAACTATTAACAAAAAGTCAGCTGAAATGTTGGTGAGAACATAGTGGATGGAGACAGAGCGCCTGAACTTTGATCTTAGCATCGCTACATTGTGTCCCTCCTACAGCATACATCACCCATAGGGAGCATCCCTACCAGGGAAATATGCATCTGAATCATATGGAGCCCGTGGCTTTTGCTCTATGTATAAGAAGGAGGGGGGGGAGGGAGGGAGGGAGGGAGGGAGAGAGAGAGAGAGAGAGAGAGAGAGAGAGAGAGAGAGAGAGAGAGAGAGATCTATGAACCATAACGAGGAAGCAAAGTCCAAAATATAGAACATCCTATAGGGTTTGTATTGTAAAAATCAAGGACATGGAACTAGTCAAAGTTGGGGCAGGAGAACAGTAATCATCTCAAGTTGTGTAGGACTGTGTTGGACTCTCAAGGGCAAACCAAGGAAGAAGCCAGCAGGAGGTAATTATTGGCTGAGTATTGGGTGAGCTCGATACCTTCTGCTGTGTGAGACGCAGTTCACCGTTTGCAGGTGTGGAATGTTCAAGACAAAATGAATGGAAGGTTGTAGACTCCTGAGAGCCATGGCAGGGGCTGCTTCAAGTTCGGGTGTGGAGGGAACGATAATGAGTTGTAACTGTCAAAAGCAAAGCTTGCTATCCCCTGACTGCACGATGGCAGACAGATTGCTGCTGTCCCCAACTGCCGTCTGCGGGGAGGGACTAGGAACATTTGCCTCTCGTGGTCATTGAAGGAACTGTAACCACTGGTTGTTCATGTATCTGGCCTAACAGTGCGGTGCCTATTAGACATTTGGGTGAGCTGGACACTGTTCTAAGATGTATTAATAATAAGTAATGCTAATTCAGGCCTTATAACAGCACCCTGGGGATAGAGATAGTCACCACTCCAATTAACACACTCAGATCCTACGCCACTTACTGAAGGGCAAACAGTTGCACTCTGTACTTTTGCTTACTACACTGTGTCACCCCCAAATCAGTGCCCTGTGGGTGGAGTGTTATGATCGCTGCACTAAATACCAGACAGCCCCTGCCACTTGAAAGTATGAATCAGAGTCAGACAGACCTGAAACTGTATACCCTAACAATGACTTCATTCGTGATATCTGTTACAACCAGGAGTCTCCTGTTTCTAGAAGAACGAGCCTGGGTTTCTGGATTAGTGATGCCAGTGTAGGTCTATACATGGCTCAATGCTTTGCCGGCTTCAAGGGGGCTCCACTGGCCACCATCTTTCAACCCACTCCCAAATCTTTTGGTTTCTTATACCAAGCCTTGGCCTCCAAAGAAAAGACAGACAATCCCAATACATCTCAGGACTACCTTGGAAATTACAAAGCCCTGGTGGGCGGGGGGGGGAGGGGGGGAGAGGAAGAATCGTGACTCCCACAGGTCACTCACTAGCTCATCTGCATCGGAAAACAGGTTATCATCTGTGTTAATCATATATATATATATATATATATGATTAATTTTGCGATATATATATATATCACAAAATGTTTATTTGGTGTCCTGTTTATTCCTTGCTTCTTCCTTGTCTTCATCTTGAGGGGTGGGGTGGAGGACACTAGGCAATGCTCGTTAATTACATATACGTCATTGACCTTTCGTTTTAAACTAATATATCTACTCTTTGTGCATCAACTTGCCCAAACATCTTCTGTGCACTGAACCTAGACAGGAGCACATCAGGGAGAGACCGAACAGTTGCAGCTGCCCGGGAGCTGCGGCTGCTTAGCAACAGCCCAGCGGTGCTGGGGCAACTGCTCTTGCCCAGGCAGCAGTGTTCACACAATTGTTTTGATATTTTGGTGCCCTTTCCCCTTATTTTACACAAATAGACATAGCCAACTGTCGCAGGAAAGCATAATTCAAATACATTCGTGACCAGCTGGAAATGGATTGCAGAGACAAGCCAAACGGACAAGATGGAATTGAGAATGTCGTACTTTGGTTTAATTCTGCACAGAGGGAGCTCTTGGACCCATCCTAGATGACAGGGCAATTATTCAATTTTCTCAGTCGCATTTCGAGGCTGCCTTCTTCAGAAGGCTTTGTATGTGGTACTAGGAATGGACTCAAACCTTCAAACCTTCCCATCGACAGGGAGACAGACTCAGAGAAGTGAAATGGTTTGCCCATGTTCAGAAAGCCAGTGGGTGGACTGTTCTGAGCTCTGGTCACCCAACCCCTGACCACTGTTGTTGGAACAATGTGGGGAAAGAAGTGGCCTTGGAAGCTCTGTGAGCAGGTGGCATCCCTCGCAGGGGAGAAAACAGAGATCGGAACTTGAACTGTCCTGGCAGGGTCGCCTGTCCACCTGTTTCCTGCGTGAACCGCCACAGCATCAGGGCTGCTCCTCCGCCACCTTCCAGGCCATCTCAAAACCTCCCTGGCTCTCCTGTTTCATGCACAAGAACTATTGCAGCCAGTCTGCTGATGTCATCACAGACATCAAAACTGGGGGTGTCGATTGCTGTTCAACCAAGACACACACACAGCGGGTGTTGCTAAAGGGTTTCTGCTCTCTGGCTTTAACTGTTACCTTCATCATATCCCGTTTGGTTGAGGCTGGGTTTCGGACTTTGAGCACCTCCCTAGGGTAAACAGGAACCTCCCAGCCTTGTGAGAGTCTGCACGGGGGTCAAGTGTGTTTCTAAGCAACGAAAGTCTCCTGCTCTCTTTTTGGTAACCCACAAAGTACACACACACACACAAACAGACAGACAGACAGAGACAGACAGACAGACAGACCCACATCCTCCTCCCATCTTTTCTGGGACAGGAGGCCATTGTCTACTGGATGAAGCTCCAAGCCTCCTGAAACACCAGAGTTACATGTGCTCCCCCTGTCCTGGTGGACTTCTGTACTTCCTGTCTCTAACCACCCTGAAATTGCAGAGTTAGCCCAAGCCCAGTCACAAAGAAAGTTGTCACACAGCCTCCTGAGTGACTAGTCTGTAGTTGGTCTTCCCTGAGAACCTGTGCATTCCCTAAAGCCCTGGAAAGTCAATTGTTCATGGAGTGTAAGTAGTGGGTCATGTACTGGACTTCCTGTCAGAGTCTTTAAATATTCAATTTTGCTGGGTATGTGAACACGGGCTCCTCTTTCAATGGTGAGGTTTTATTTTTAGCATGTCGAATAGGGTGCTCTGCAGTTGGAGTTTTAGGGTGAGTTGCCCTGCGCAGTGGATAAACTGGCAGCTAGCACAGCAGGCACTGAAGGCCGGCCATAGGTGCCTGGTAACAGTGGAAATTTTGTGTGGAGGAGAGATCATGGTCAAGTTTATTCTTTGGCAAAGAATCTTAGTGAATGTGTAAAGACCCAAACACCCAGGGAGGGAAGGGGAGATTCCCCAGTGACATAGAGGCCCTCTGGCAAAATAAGACTAAAACCAGGCCACCAGACATGGTCAGGCTCCTGCCAAATCAAGATCACTCCCCTGCCCAGGTTACTGTCCCTGAGAAACTGGCACCTATGCCAGATGATGTCTATGTCCTAAACATGAATATTTTCCCTCTCTGGGTCACTGAGAAAAAGATGGGTACCAGATTAGCCCTCTCAGCCTCTTCTCCTGTGCTCTGCTGTGGAGAGCTGCGCAGTCACATATTTCTAACCAGAAGGGGTTGAAAGGTTGGATTCAGGGAGCCAGGGGCTTGGGTTCTCGTTCATTGCCATGTTCTCCTACAGGATGGGGCTGCTGAGCAGCAAGAGGCAGGTCGGCGGTGAGAAGGGCAAGGGCTGGAGCCCCGTGAAGGTCCACGCCCAGAGCAAGGCTCCTCCACCCCTGCCACCTCTGGTAAGTGATCAGCCCCTTCCAGGAGAGAGCCCCTCTGGCGTCTAGATGACTGATTTCAGTTTCTGCTTGGTCACAAACCTATTAGTTTGGGGGCAATTGGGATTATGCCTGGACCCATGTGGGCAGTAACAAAATTCTAGCAGAGACCTGAGCAGAGACTGCTGGTTCCCTTTCATAGATGAGCCCTGGACTCTCTTCTAGCTGTGTCCAAGTGTCACCCAAGACTCTGCACACAGGGAGACGTTTATTGAGTGAGTGTGTGAATGAATGATTGAATGATGAAGGATGGATGGATGGATGGATGGATGGATGGATAAATGAGAATATGGGTAAATTCAAATTTAGGTCAAGTTATTTCCCTGAAGTGACGTACTAATCAGTAGATGCCTAGAACCTAACTTTTTAAATCTGCATAATGCATACTAATTTGAGAAAGATGGCGATTCCTTACTATTGCACTTGCCAGAGATACTTAGAATCAGCTCTCCTGAGCTCCTGCCCCGAGTTCATGTTCTAGGATACAGTCCATCCGGGCCAAGTCATAGGAGCAGGAGGCTGAGGCCGGTCTCATTGTTGCTGCTTTAGCTACATTTCTGTTACTGTAATAAACCGCGGTGACTGGGGTAACTCAAAGAAGAGCTTATTTGGGCTTTGGTTCCAAGGGGATAAAAGTCCCTGGGTCCAGCATGGTGTTTGTGAGATTTGACCACACTGGGGCATGGTAGATATAGCTCTTTATTTCATTGTTCTGCCATGGATTGTAAGGGCTATTCCCATGATGAAAAATGCTTTATACGAGACTAATATTACACTAGGCATACCCTTGTGCTGTGTTCTGGCACAGATGTGTGGAAGTCTTCCCTTGGGTTAGACACCAGAGAACATTGATTGAGTTTTAGGGAAACACAATTTTAAGATATTTTTCTTAGCCAGTAAATACCTGTCTGCAACTTCTTCAATGGTGGAGCCAGAATTTTAATGGAGGAGACAGGGATTTTTCCCCCTTTGAAGCTGTGGCCTCTCCATATATGGTCAAGGCAAGGATGGCAGATGGCCTGGGAGGACAGGGGCGCTCCAAGGAGCGTATACAGAATTTATCTAAGTATCCCCGTATGGTGGCACCCCTCCTTCCTCAGAGCGGGTCCCCACAGGTAATCTAGCCAACTGGTCATTTAGTCTACTTTTGCTGCAGACTGCCCGCTAACTCAGTGTACTTCTGCCCAAGGTTGTCTTCAACCACCTTGCCCCTCCATCTCCTAACCAGCACCCAGATCAAGGTAAGAATGGGGCACAAGAGCATCTCTCCAGGACACACCACGTATTAGAACCAGAGGAGTTGGGGTGGGCCCCATAGGACTGGAAAGGGGAAGGGGAAGCTGGGAGCGTAAAAACCACTCTGCAAGCTATAAAAGATCCCAAAGGAAAGAGTTACGGGAGTGGATCTGGGACTGTCAAGGCCTGGTTCACAGACGCAACCTCACAGACTCCTTCGCTCTCGGCATGAGGTCCGGTCCACATGGAGGACAACTCCTTGCCTCCCTCTTTCCGTCTGTGTCCCGTCTCCCCTGGAAACCTTCTAGCCACTTGTACTTCCTCCTTCATCCCAGACTCCACTCTGCTCTGACTGGACTATGGTGGTCACATAATGAATGAGCCTCCTCTTGGGCTGGGTCTCATCAGGCCCCGTTCAGAACTAACCTCCGTAGCATTCCCATCAGCCACCCACACCAGCCATCTCTTCACTCACCCACGGAGAACATGGAGCATACAGCACACAGACCACTGTATTCCTTGACAGGGGAAGATGTCACAGTGGTAACACATGTTTCCAGTCCTGGGAGAGATCGAATTATTATCTTTATGAGCAAAGGGCTAGAACTAATCAGTGTTGTCGTCTGGTGTCCCTTACCTGGCTAAGGACGCCATCTTTCTCAACGGATAAGTGATCCTCCACTTTCTATCAGGAGGTATCCCATCTTTAGAATAGAGACTCAGGGGAAGGAAATAACAGCCTTTGGTACAAGTTTGAGTCTTAACATCGCAAGTTTGAAAGTTCTGCAGTGGGTTTGAACTGAACCTAAGAGTGTCCTGACCTTTGACCCTGCATAGGTTTTCGGTTCCTCCCTTGTCAGCAGTCCTCTCTCCTACTTTTTTTTTTTTTTTGACCAGTCCTAACTCATCCCATAACTTAACAACCCCTGTCGTTCATGCCGAACCTGCTCCCACCAAGTACAGTCCCAACCTCAGGCCCTGCCCCTCATCCAGGACAATGTTAGGTTATCTAAGAGATTCTGCCAGGTATTCAGGGAGCCCTGGTGCCAAATAGTGATCATTTGAAAGGTGGTCCACTGTGCTCCCAAGCCTCTGCTGCTTCAGGACCTCCAGCATGTCAACAGCCCTCCAAGAGAGGTGCAGAGCCAGGAAGGACAGGTGCCGAGAGCCACTGGGAAGCTCTGGGCACAAACACCAGGGGGAGGACAGGGCTAGAGCGGTCACATGACTTCTAGGATAGAGGTTGGGAAAGGATGCTTCACAGGCTAGGTGGATGCAGGGTCTGCTAGTTACCGGCTCCAGACTTGGTCCTACGGCCCTTTGAGAGCTGGCAACAGCTGCTTCCATGTAGACACCCCTCAAATCTTTGTCCAGGCCTTAGGTCTGAAAGGAAAATGAGCCAGGCAATGAGGGCTAGCCTACTGCTAGAGTGGACACGGATCTGGGTGTCAGTTCCTGAGAATTCCCCCTGTATTGACCAAAGAGTAGCCTTGTGTGGCTTCTCTGTCACTAATCATCTTCGGAGTTGGAAGATGGCTTGCAGCACACAGTCCCCAGACCTCCACCTCTCTTGTAGACCCCAGTGGTAGCCATCTTTTCCTTGTCGTTTTCAGAGGAGCATTTTGTGGTGGCCTTGTTTGACTATGCGGCCGTGAATGACAGGGACCTGCAGGTGCTGAAGGGAGAGAAACTCCAGGTCTTGAGGAGGTAAACTTCTAGAGTGCTGCCCCTGTCAGCACAAGATCCCCCACTGTCCACATCCCTGGGGCATCCCTGAGGATCTTCACTATTGCTACGCCCCTCTCCTGTCTCCTGGCATTTTCTTAAGTTCGAGCCATTGTCCTGCCGCCACGTCCTTCTGACCGGGTCAATTCTATTTCCAGTCTTCTGTTCTGCTGTTAAACTCTAGCAAGAAACCTTTCTGGACCCCACATAGTAACTCCATGTCTTCTTACTTCCTGTGCCCTTTCTCAGGACACCCTCCGGTGTCTGCTTGTTTTCCCCCTTCCCCTCTCCCTTCCTCAACCCTTTAAGCCTAAACCATGGAGCCCCAAGGTCTGATTTGTTCCTGAAGTTCTACAATGGGTTTGAGCTGAACCCATGAGTTCCCTGACCTTTGACCCTGCATAGGTTTTCGGTTCCTCCCTTGCCAGCAGCCCTCCCTCCTGGGTTTGTTTTTTTAACCAGTCCCAACTCATCCCGTAAGTTTTGGACACGTCCCATCCGTTAAGATGGGCCGCTTAGAAAAGGACAGGGTCCTCGGGCCAGTGAGGCTGTCCAGACAAATTTTCCCTTCTTCCTCTGCACCGTGACCCCTTCTGTCCATCACATGCTCTGCACAGTGGATGGGCCACTCACACAGCACCTCTTGATCACCATACTGTTTATCCATCTCTGCTATCCTGTCTTCTACCAGAACAGGACCTGTTGTGGGGTGCTGGGAGCTGCCCAAAACATCTATGGTGAGCCTCTGCCATATTTCTGTCTCCCCTCTTCCCGCTAGCACTGGAGACTGGTGGCTGGCCAGATCGCTCATCACGGGAAGAGAAGGCTATGTGCCCAGCAACTTTGTAGCCCCGGTGGAGACCCTGGAGGTAGAAAAGTAGGTGGATAAATTGCCTGGAGTCAGAGGTATCAGAGCTGCTCTAGCCGTTCTGAGTGTGGTAGGGCCAGGGAGAGCTGATAGTGGCTGTGGATGAGGGTTTGGGAATCGGAGGTTCTGGATCTCGTCTAACACTCTGAGGGATACTGAGGGAGTCTGTCTTCCCATCTGAAAGAAGGGACACTCCCTTCCTGGCTTCTCTGGGTGAGACCAGTGCCTGGTCCCCTCCAGAATCCACAGCAAGGCTCTATGCGACCACTCTCCAGAGGACTTCTTCAGCCTTCTCCTCACCAGCTTCCGTACACGGAAGGTCCCCCTCAGCCAATGACCTACTCCCTCACATGGCACAGAGACATGGGCACACACCACCTCACGGTGGCAACACTGCCTCCTTCCCTTCCCACACACTGTGAGCCCTGAGTCTTTCTCCAGAACTATGTTAGTTATGTCTTTTGTCCCTGTTTTTAAAAAAATACAATTTATGGGAGGATTTGTTTTAGTTCATGGAAAAGACAAAGTAGAATTCATGGTGGCAGGAATGTACAACTGGGGACCTCTCTTATCTCAGTGGGCCAGGAAGTAGCCAGAGCTCTGGCAGGAAAGCTGAGCTAGCTTGTCACCTCAAGTGACATCCCCATGACCTCCAGTCAGACCTAGTATCTGAAAGGTTCCACAACCTTCCAGATGGAACCACTCACTGTGGACCACATACGAGCTTGTAAGACACATTCTACATCTGACCTCAAGTTCCAGCGTCCCCGTGCTGAAGAGAGGGGACTTGGGAAGAATCCAGGCCCAGAAAGCCCCTGGCAGTACCATTATTCACTCGGATGGCAAGACAATGGCAACCTCATGACAACATCTGGTGCCAGGGGGAGGGTAGTGGATCGGGTGTGATTTTGTCAGGGGCTTTCTGGACCAATAGAGGTCACGTAACCCATGTTCTCATTTCATCAGGGAAAGCATAAGCTTAGAAGTTGTTGGGAGATGGGATGGAACAGGGTTGCAGGGACTTTGGGGCATCTAACTTAACAAGATGTGAGTAACATCTCAGGATAGACTTTGGGGATATCCCCAACTCTGAGGCACACCCACTCTTGCTGTTTTCCAGATGGTTCTTCAGGACCATCAGCCGGAAGGATGCTGAGAGGCAGCTGCTGGCTCCAATGAACAAGGCTGGTGCCTTCCTCATCAGAGAGAGTGAGAGCAATAAAGGCGAGTGTGGGGGTATCACCGTCCCTCTTTCTGTGTGTGATTCTGGAAAGCCCCCACTGAGGCCTCCGTCTGGAGTGGGAGGGATTCCCAGGGCCTTCTGTCCCGTGTCCCTGCCTGGGGGCTGGCTTTGAGGCTGTCCACACCTGCTGTTTTCCTGGCCCCGAGACTGACACCCCTGGGATCTGGATGGCGGGGCAGTGGAAAGCCCTGTGCTGCAGTAGTCATAGCGAAGGGAGGCAGATGGGGGCTGGGGAAGTACCACGTAGCTCCCAGTCCCCGACACACTTTGAAATCAAAGACTCAAGAAGCTCAGAGAACCTTTAAAAAACATCTCAGGCAGAGGCTGGCAGGTCTTAGGAGGTTGGGAGGTGGCCTGTGTCTCGGTGTGGATAGGGCAGTGACTGGTGAATTAGAAGCTGACAGGTATGGTGGTACAGGCCTTTAATTCCAGCGCTTGGGAAGCAGAGGCTGGTAGATCTTTGTGAATGTGAAGCCAGTCTACAAAATGAGTTCCAGGACAGCCAGAGCTGCTACATAGAGAAACCCGGTCTAAAAAAAAAAAAAAAATGGAGCCAATACCAAGACTCAGAGATTCAGATCTGTGTGTGGCTGAGTCAGATGCTGCCACCAGCCTCAGGCCACTGCTTCTGCTTCCCTCCCTCTCGTCTGCCATTTTCTAAATAATATTCTCCTACTTTCTTCTCCTCGTTTATTTATTATTTTTTTAGAGAGTTTTGCTATGTAGAACAGGCTGACCTTAACCTTGTATTGCTCCTCTTGCTTCTGCTGGGAGCTGGGATTACAGGCATGTGCCCATCCAATTGACATTCCTCCTAATGTCTTTTGTTTTGTTTTGTTTTGGAGACAAGGCCTCACTTGTTTTTGTGCTTCTGGGACTCAAACACTAGTCAATTCCTCTACCAACTGAACTGCGCCCCAGATCCTTAATGTCCTTCTTATTATAAAATAGGAAGCATGTGCAATGTATGCAAAACTGTGAGCAATTATAAATTATACAGAGCAATAAATAAACCCGTATGTAATGACAGCCAGAAGGCAGAACATTCTAGATGTAGAAGAGCCCCTCGCCCCTCCACTGGCCTCTTCCCTGAGAGGTGATTGGCTTATCTAGAGTCCTTTCTTCTTCTGGTTAACTCTTTGGTTAGCTTTAGGTCCCCGGTAGCTTTCCACAGGGCTGTTCCGTTACAGTTGTTTTTTCCTTAACGCTGTGGGACTCTCCATTAGCACACCCATGTTCCCCATAATTCCAAAGCAGAATCCTACAATGCATGGCAAAGCCAAGGCCTTTATTTCAAGCTAAGCAAAAAGCTGCCTCAGAAGCCCCGTGCAACCCTTGGGATGCCCCTCAGCTTCTCAAGCAGCTGGTTATTGGTTTCTGTGTGAGGAGCTACTGACGTCCTGGCTGAGAGGTAGACAGACTCTTCAGTGGTAAGGAATTTGAGAGGAAAGGTTTCAGTGGGGAGGGTAGGAGAAGAGAGAGGGTGATGGAGAATGAGGATGACTGTAACTCAGCACTTGGGAAGCAAAGGCAGATGGGTCTTTGTGAATTCGAGGCCAGCCTGGTCTATAGAGTGAATTTCAGGACAGCCAGGGCAACACAGAGAAACCCTGCTTAGGAAAAAAAAAAAAACAAAAAGCAAATTCGTACTTCTCCATATGCCTCAGGCAGCCCAGTCACTCCCCAAAGACAGGAGGTCCCATCGACATGGAGCTGGCAGTATTGGGGTGCCTTTTAAGATTTCCCAGTTTCTATAAGTAGGCAGGATCTTGGATGGCTTCAAGTTTCAGGAGCTACATCTAGTGAAGGAGAGAAAGAAAGGAATGCTTTGGCATTTATACAGGTGCAGCATCCCGGCGGGAAAAGCTCTTGACCTCACTGCGCTGGTGTGAGATCACTGAACTCAATAGTGCCCGCTCTGGGCCCTTAGAGGCAGAGGCATGGTTTTGAGCGCAGGTTGGAGTGGGGAAGTCTGCAGTATCCGATCTAGGGCTAAGGTCCGGGGCAAGGGCTGCAGCAGCCTTAAGGTGTGTTGGACGGGAGTGCGGCCTCTTGGCATTTTTTTGCAAGTAGGTTGTGAGGAACACATAGGCCAAGAAAAGACACAAGCAGGGAAGAGGCTTGAGACAGGAAAGCACCCAAAGCTATCAGCCTGGACCGGGATCAAGGGCCTCATACAGAGAAGTGTTCTGGCCTGACCCCTTGTGGCGAAGGGTGGGACTGCGTCTCAAAGGTGCACCTACAGGGAAAGTGGGGGCACCCCAAACCCCAAGCCGGCCGTTAACTTTCAGAGTAACCTCCTTTCAGTGTCTCCAATCTCACAAATAAAGTGTTTGAAAATGGGAGAATCTGTGGCCATAACCTCTGGGAAATAGCTCATCATGTTTCTGGGAAGAGCATGGACCTGAAGAGCCTGACTGGCCATTTCTCTTGAGAAGACATCAGGCCACAAGTCAAAGATACTAAAGCTCCGAGTCTCTTGGCAACCCTCCGTATCTCAGTCACTGCAATAGAGGACCCATGTATAGCTGAGAAACGGTCCTGTCTGCCCCAGAGTTCCTGATTCCCGGCAGTTTGCGGACTCGAGGGAAAGTCTGGGTCAGACACCCAAATAGGAAGTGTTGTGGAAGTTAGAACAAAGGGAAGGGGGGATTGCCCTGAAATGGCTGAGAACAGAATTGGGGGTACCTTTTTCAGCTCACAGGAGCCCCACTTCTAGTCCTGGGTTTTACATTCCTGCCTCACTTCTCATGTGTCTATTAACCCTCTAGGTGCCTTTTCCCTGTCTGTGAAGGATGTCACCACCCAGGGAGAGGTGGTCAAGCACTATAAGATCCGCTCCCTGGACGACGGCGGCTGTTACATCTCTCCTCGGGTCACCTTCCCCACCCTCCAGGCCCTGGTTCAGCACTATTCCAGTAAGAGGTGTCGGGGCAGGAGGGTCCCAGAGGAACTCTCGGGTTCTCGATTGTATGATCCCACACTGTGTGAGTCAACTGGGGGCAGGGTGTTCGCCGAGCCAGATTTCAGGAACTGCCAAGTTTCAGCTTAATGATTGAAAGTCAGCGGCCTAATGCTCAGCATGGGGCTACTTGGAAAGTAACAAGAACCTGCAGTCTCAGAGAGGGCAGGTTCCAGACACCATGTCCTGCCTGTCACAGTGGGAGGAAAGAGACAAGGGACAGAGCTGGGGACTGTGTGGTTCCTAAGGGAAGTCTTCTCTGGTGGTCTCTAGCTTGTCTTTTCTTCCCTGATACAGAGAAAGGGGACGGTTTGTGCCAGAAGTTGACTCTGCCCTGTGTGAGCCCAGCCCCGAAGAACCCCTGGGCACAGGATGAATGGGAAATCCCCAGGCAGTCTCTCAAGCTGGTCCGGAAACTTGGGTCTGGGCAGTTTGGAGAAGTGTGGATGGGTGAGTGGTGGCATCCCAAGTTCCCTCTCTCTACTCTGTGTTCTGAGCCTGAAGTGGCCATGGGGGCAGATGGCTCCATATGAGCAGTGCACCCCTTCCCTGAGGTGCCTGTGAGGGGCAGACACATAGCTATGTGCCTTTACAGATGAACTAATAAGACCCGATGCCAGGGGATTCACATCATTGCTCTATCTTCTTTGCAACAGAAGAGAATCAAATCCAGGTCTCCCTGAATTCAAGCCAGTTCCTCTTTCATTCCCAATTGGCTGCTAGCTTTGTGGCTGGCTTACGTGTATTCGACCATTTTGTCAGGTCCTCTTACCTCCAAATGTCCAGGCAGAAGCCGTTCATCAGTCACTGGGAGCCAAGAGCCAGGAGGCAGGAGCTCGGGGCTCTGTACAAACAGAAGCCATGCTTGCCCCAGCGCTCACTCCATTCCATCAGAGCTGCTGCCGGCTGCTAACTTACAGCGCTATCTAAACAGAACATAGGACCCTTTGTCTTATTCTGCTCTGGTCCATGTCTCTGGGGCACAAGTTCAAGGCCCCATTCTGATGCCTCCCAGAATATCACACCCCGAACTGAGACACCTGTGGTTGGAGCTGCAGACCTGGTCCTCACAGGGCTCACGACCCTGGAAAGTGCAAGTCCCGGCTATTAACTTACACCCTTTAGTGGGTGTCATCTCTTTCCCTCAGACTGTGTGAATCCCACCACAGCCTGAGGTTCCATCATGGGGCTTGCAGCAACAAGCTGGCATCTTACACAAAACATACACTCTCATCATCTCCCTCAGGGACTGCGTGTTCCCGTTTGGACCTTGGGCTCACCAAGAGTAGGGCTTGAATCTGTGGTGAAGGGTTTTCTTCAACGTCTGAGTGGCTCCTTCATTCTCCTACCCCATCAGGTTATTACAAAAACAATGTGAAGGTGGCCGTCAAGACTCTGAAGGAGGGGACCATGTCTCCAGAAGCGTTCCTGGGCGAGGCCAACGTGATGAAAAGCCTGCAGCACGAGAGGCTGGTCCGTCTCTACGCCGTGGTCACCAGAGAGCCCATCTACATCGTCACTGAGTACATGGCCAGAGGTGGGATCCCTCCCCCTCTCTACGGGACAGGTCTTAGAAGGCAAAAAACAAGAGTAGAGCGTGGAGGCAGGTTTGTCTGGCCTGCAGGTTCCTATGGGGATCTGTAAGCTTGATCTTATGAGGAGGGAGGCTGAGAAACAAGGTAGAATTATTTCCCCAGAGCCATGTTCTCAGCTCAGGGGAAGCTCAGCCTTCCAGAGCACGGGTTTTGTTTCTGGAATGGGTTTTCCACTTCCAGAGCGTCCCCATGTTTCCAGACCTCGGCTGGCTTGTTTGTTTGTTTCTGAGGCACACACATCATGCTTTGATCCCTGCTATGATGTACAGAGCCTTGCAAAGTAGGAAGAGCCATAGGCTGGGCATCCAAAGGTGAATCGAATAACCCAGTTCCACTTCCCGGTTATGGGAACTCTGGCAAACTATGAACATTTCACAGCATGGGTGACAAGGGAAATGGTACTTGGCAGCCTCTGTATGGGGCCTGGCAGCTTCTGCAGTGTCTCCCTGGGGGACAGCTGGCCAGGAATGAGACCTGAGTCTACCTTCCACCTAAGGGATCTCACCGCTCCTGTGGCCCTGATATCACCTTACTTCCTCCAGGTCCTTAATGTGACCATGCTAACTATAATCATTGCCTCCAAGGGAGTCGACATCACAGGCTGGGCTGGGTGCTTGCCTCCTGGCTGAATTTTCAAGAGCACCTACCTGGGTTGGTGGAGGAGTCACAATTTTTTTTAACCTGTTCCAGCTCTCCCTTCTGGTGTCTTTTTGTTAACACTTCCCTCAGGGCCACCTCCCTCAAGGAGGGAAGTGGACCAAGAAAGACACCTGGGAACATCATGCTGGGAAAGAACACTAACCTTAGGCCCAGAGCTGCTGTCCCAAGAGACCCCAGGCCTGTCCCTAGACTTGACTGAGAACTTACTTTTGGAAGTCTAGGGGGTGAGTGTTTCTGTGAAGTATGAGGCTCCTCAGCCATAGCCAGACCCTCCATGGACCAGGAGAGCAGAGCCAGGGTCACCACTGTGCAGTTACTGTCTCTCTTTTCCTAGGATGCTTGCTGGATTTTCTGAAGACGGATGAAGGCAGCAGATTGTCTCTTCCCAGGCTGATTGACATGTCAGCCCAGGTTGGTGTGCTATGAAGCCGAAGAAGCCTGGAGGGATGACCCTCCTCCCCCGGGCTTTGAATCCCCTGGTGAGAGGCTGTGTTGGTCAGATGAGGGCTGGGCTGTGAAGGACAGAAACCTGAAGTACTAATTGTATAAGTACCTAGAGGTGGACAGGTGAGAGGCTCTGCCCCCTGGTGTCTTCCTCTGGGCACAGAACCTTAACATGGAATGGCATCTTACTATGCCCAGTGGTTGTAGCTTTACTACCTGCCTCTTAGCCAGCAAGAAGGGGATGGGGATAAAATCCCATCTTCTTCGCTCTAGGGACATTCCCATTACATTTGTTTTTGCATGTCCTCCGCTCTCCACTTGCCTCCATAACCCACTTGGCTGCAAAGGAGTCTGGGAAATGTAGTTCCAATTCTGGGCTACATTGATGGGATGAGATAGTTCTCTTAGGAAGGTAGAGAGGGCAACGGGTGTTGGAAAGTGAAGGAAGAGGCAAGAATTCTGGTAGTAGTAGGCAGGTATGCTTTGCTCTGACTTTGTTCTTCAACATACCTGTCTTGTTCCAGGACCGGTAAGTCTTGGCGCAGCCCTGGAACTGGCCTAGCCTGATGGGCAGGCATGAGCCACTCAGAGTACAAGGGATATAATTTTCTAGACGCGCACATACACACACACACGCACACACACTCACACACACACACATGCACATGCACACACACCACACACATACACACACTCGATCATCATCAGAGAATTCCAGACCTCAGCTGTCCTGGACTGGCCTTCGGTTCTCTCTGGGTCCATGTATAGATGTCTCCAACTTTGGTGAGGCAAGAGCAGAATCAAGGTGGGGCGGTATTGGTATCTTTCTCTCCTGGGGATGGATTCTAGCTGAGGGGGTTCTAACTGGCAGGAAGATACATCTGGTGGCTCTGAGCGCAGCTGTCAAAACTGGAACTCTCAGCAAGAAAGCTGTGGTCTGTGGTCAGTCTGTGAGACGCACTGCCGACACCTACAGAGCTGAGAAGGGGAACCTTCCTGCCCACACTTTAACCCACTTGCCCGCTTGCCCACTTTAACTTCCTCCGCTGTCCCATATTATCTGCAGCTGGTATCAAACTCAGGAACTGAGGTCACACTGTCTTTTTTCCACTGGGGCAGCAGAGACCTGCCGAGGCAGCTGGTAGGGTGGGTGCAGAAAGTTCACCCCGGCCGCTGGCTTTGAGGAAGGCACTTGATGCTCAGGATCCCATCATCCCATTTCCTTATCTTCCCTTGCCCATTCTCTTTTCACTCCACCGCACAAAGACCCTCCCCCCAAGGAAAACTGGATCCTCTCCCAGTGGCCTCTGCAGTCACAAAGACAGTGCCTGCCCAGTGCCCTATCATACCTGTCTATTCTGTGCGGATTGTCTTGGACTCTTCCTGTCCACAGATTCCCAGCCAGTGCCCAGGACCCGCCCTCCTTGTCAGAGGTCATGTCCACCAAGGCTTTCCTGAACCAGGGATGTTATGGGCTCTGCTCTTGGACCGTTCATTGCTCATCAATGGATGAACAAGTCTTTTTGTGTCCTCGGTTACAAAACAGCGGTGAAGAGAGCTGCTAGAGAGGCCAGGCTCTCGCCTCTGTAGCATCTTTTCCACAGAGCTGTTTTCTGGCCCACTGTCTTCTATGTTCATGTAGTTTCTTTTTTCTAACGCTGACCAATATGTGTTACGTAAGAATGTGAGCACCACCGGAGCTGCCCCGGTAGAAATTGCGTAGGCTCAGGCTCTCCGCCCCTCACCGCCTCGCCCTAGCAAACACATACTGAATGAGTGGTTTCCCAAGGGAGTGAAGGAGTAAAGGAGGGGACTCACGCAAGAAGCTGGGCACATGGAAACAGGAGCTGTGGAACCAGGGGCTGGGGTGTGGCTCGGTAGGAGAGAAGCTGCGAGTGTATGTACCTGAGTTCCTGGGCAAGTAGGTTCTCATCAGAGGCTGACAGCCGGCAGGGACAGATGAGAGCTGAGGTCGCTTCATCATCCATCCATCAGTGAGTGGCTAAAGCCTGAATGACTTGGTGCAGGTGATTGGGACAGACACGGCTCCTCTTCCATGAGAACCTCTGTTCCCCTGGATTCCACCCTTCCCACACAAGGGTCCACTCAGGGCAGGGACAGGTCCAGGGCCTCAGCTGCAGTCAGCTCACTGGACACTGACCCTAACTCTGTGTCCTGAGGTGATGTCTGCTGTTGCAGGTCAGACTGTGTTGGAGGAAGCCCCTTGTTCTTCCCGGCTGCCCGGCTATCTTAGAACCAAAATAATCACACAGAAACTGTGTTAATTAAATCACTGCTTGGTCCATTAGCTCTAGCTTCTTATTGGCTAAATCTTACATTAATTTAACCCACTTCTATTAATATGTGTATCTCCACGTGGCAGTGGCATACTGGCAAAGTTTCGGCATGTCTGACTCTGGTGGCGGCTCCATGGCAGCTCCCTGACTCCGCCCTTCTTTTTCCCAGCATTCAACCTCGCTTTCCCTGCCTACCTAAGTTCTGCCTTGCTATAGGTCCAAAACAGTTTCTTTATTCATTAAGGGTGATCACAACACACAGAGGGGACTCCCACATCAAGACTGTGACCCACACACACACCAAGGAAGTGACACAGCCTGTCGGACATTAGTGATCCCAAGGCATGGTTGGTTCCTCTGAGAGAAAAGTCCTCTGAGGGAGCAATCCTGTCCTTCCCTGCTAACCCTGTACACCCTGTTCATTCCTTCTTCTCCGTCTCCCATAACCACAGACTTCCTTTGCTATTCCTGGCCTGTAGAACTTAGAGACAGTTGCCTGGGACAGGAGGACAGGGGTGGGGATGGCAGTCCAGCTGTTTGACAAGAGCTTCTCTGCTGCCCTGGGCTCTGGGCTGGTCTCATGGGGAGGGGTGGGTGCTTCCCCTCATTATGGGGCAGGGAATGTGAGGCTGGCCCCACATACAGGCTGGAGGGCTCTGTTCTTACTGCCCTTCACCATGTGACCTGTTCCCTCAGATCGCAGAAGGGATGGCTTACATAGAGCGCATGAACTCCATCCACCGTGACCTGCGGGCAGCCAACATCCTGGTATCTGAGACTTTGTGTTGCAAAATCGCTGACTTCGGCTTGGCCAGGATCATCGACAGTGAATACACTGCCCAAGAGGGTGAGCAGACTCTCCCCCCCACACACACACAACCCACAGAAAGGCCTTTGAACTTCTCAATTCCCTGGGCCCCCCTCGAATGCCTCCTTGGTCTTGGAGATGAGTCGGGAGACCCATGGGTCTTGTGTTTGCCATGACGTTGGCCTTTTCCCAGCTCATTCAGCACTTCCTTTCCCTGGATAGAAGAGGGGGTGGGGCAGAGAAGCACCTCAGGTATAGGAGCACCTTGGGACTCTTCATTCAGACTGGCCTTAGAATGCTGAATATCTCCTGGAGACTGCAGCGCACTTGGATCTAGCAAAGGGTCTGAGGAATCCTGCAATGGCGCTTAATCCCCGTGTGTTTCACCTGCTGATCCCCTGTCTGGGTTGAGAGAATATTTTTTCCCACCCAGTTCCTATCAACCTCCTGGGGAAGGAGGATGTCATGGAGCACAACTTGGAAAACAGGGCTCAAACAAAACCTAAGCATCCGACTCTGGCACCCGAGTAAGGGGCTCTACGGAGCGCTCTGCCCTGTCAATATGAATGAGGAAAACTGACTTTGCCGGGAGACTCTGGTGCTCTGAGCAAGCAAGCAGATCAGCTGAATGTGTGCTAAGCAGTGGATTCAGGAGGATAGCCAAGGCTTGGGGATACGTTCCTCTCCTCAGGGAACTTCAGGCTGGCCCCTGGGACTGAGAAAACAGTGCTAAGCCTGAAGTACCGGCTGTGGACTTTGCCATCCTCCCACACAGTGGCCCTCAGAGGTGTGTCTGTGTGCCAGGGTTTCCTTTTGCAGGAAAAGACCAGCTGAGGCATAGAGTGGTTAAAATGGCTCCCCCTTGTCATGGTCCCTGCCACTAAACTAGGCCATATGAGATAGGAAAGGGTCCTTCCATCCCAGATGGAAATGCACAGGGCTGGAGGCATAGTTTGGTTAGCAGAGAGCTTTCCCCGGCATGCACAAAGCCCTCGGGTCCATATCCACCACAAACAGGGCATGGTGGGGCATAGCTGTAATCCCAGCTCTCAGAAGGCGGTGGCAGGAGGATCCTTGGCTACATCAAGATTGAGGCCAGTCTGGGGTACACAAGACCCTATCTCCAAAACCCAAAACGAAACCAATCAGGACACCATATAGAAGCATGTGTTAGTGACCCCGAGGGTTGACATGTTTTAAAAACACCTAAGTGTTGACATATTCAGTCGGTATGATAAATAACCAGACCAGCTGAAGAACTACAGTTATATTTTTAATAATTGAAAAGGGGGGGAACTCACGCTACCAGAGTAGGAGGTCCGAAATCCAAAATGGTCCCACGAGCACAGAGCACAGCGTAGAAGGCGGGCGCTGGCACCTACCTACCCCGTTTTTTCTGTCTCGGACTCTACACGGCCACACCCTAACCAGACGTGATTGGTTGAGCTTCCCCATCACCTAAGGTAGTGGCAAGCAACTGTATCTTCCCATACCCTTGTGTATCCAATGTCCACATCCTGAAAGGCCCCCAGCGGGGACAGATAGGAAGGGGCTGGGTGTGTTGATGTTTCTTTGGGTCGCCAGCCCACAAACAATGACAAGGAGGCTTATGAACTTATGAAAGCTTGGCCTTAGCTTCGTCTTGTCCCGTTAGCTCTTATAACTTAAATTAACCTGCTTTTATTAACATACACTTTACCATGTGGCTTCCTACCTTTCTTTCACTCTGTATGTTCAACTTCCTCCATGTCTCATTAGTATCTCCTCTGGACCTCAATTATCTCCTCCTACGTCCTCTTTCTGCCTGGAAGTCCCACCTACATCTGCTGCCTAACCGTTGGTTGTTCAGTTCTTTGTTACGCCAAACAATACATTTTCACACTGGGTACAAATATCCCACAACGGTGGGTTGCCGTCGGATGAGAGTGGAGAGCTGGCAGTCTCTGAAGCTAATGCACTTTCCTGGCAGGGGCCAAGTTCCCCATTAAGTGGACTGCCCCAGAGGCCATCCACTTCGGGGTGTTCACCATCAAGGCTGATGTATGGTCCTTCGGAGTCCTACTGATGGAGATCATCACGTATGGGCGTGTTCCCTACCCAGGTAGGTTCTGTCCCTAGATGTCTCCTGGAGCATCCTGGTGGTGACTCCCCAGGCTCAGTGCCAATAGGTACCACACACTGGTCAGGGCCACAGGGCTTCATCCTTTCCTGCCACAGAGGTCACATGGATCTCCAGGAGCAAGCATAGTGAGTGTTAGGGGACAGCTTGTAGGTGGAGGACAAGATTGCCAGCTTCACCTTGTCCCTGAGGGTGGGATCTCCAAAGTCATATCCTGACATAAGGAACTGGGCTTCTGCCTAAGAGGGTCCAGGCAGCAGCTGCAGTGGGTGTTTTCCACAGTGTCCACCTACGGTGAATACTTACGTAGGTCACATCCAGGAGAAGCTGCCTATGATCACCGGAAACCCTACAGTTCTTCTCCAAACAGTGGAAAGCAAAAGACATCCTTAAATATGTCACCAGGGCTGAGGAGATAGCTCAAGGGTGTCACACACACACACACACACACACACACACACAGAGAGAGAGAGAGAGAGAGAGAGAGAGAGAGAGAGATTGGGAGAAAAAAATTGGATGACCCCAGAGCCAGATGTAATGGCTCAAGCTTGTGATACTAGCACTTGGGAGACAGAGACACCCTGTCTTTAAAAACAAAAACTAAAACAAAACAAAGTGGTGCAACCCCCACACCTATGTGACCTTCCAGGGTTAGACTGGCCATAGCATGTCAGAGCCTGCTCTCTCCCATCTAGTCCTGGTCTACTGCCCTCAGAGCCAGCGACTGCACCCCTGGGGTATCTGCTCTGAATCACCCTGTCTGCCCTCCTGCAGGGATGAGTAACCCCGAGGTCATCCGCAGCTTGGAGCAAGGCTATCGCATGCCGTGCCCCGAGACGTGTCCACCAGAGTTGTACCGTGACATCATCACCGAGTGCTGGCGAAGCCGGCCTGAGGAGCGACCCACCTTTGAGTTTCTGCAGTCGGTGCTGGAGGACTTCTACACAGCCACGGAGGGCCAGTATGAGCTGCAGCCCTAGCCACCCACAGGCTCTGCAGGGCTCCCTGCCTGAGCCTCCTGCTAGCCGCTTACTTCGGGTTAATTGTTCACACCTGGCTCCTCTGCTAGACCAGACAGGCTGTAAAGTCAGGATGGAATGGCATACCTACTTCTCAAGTGAGAAAACCAGGAGGCTTCATGGTCGGGCGTGGACTCTGACGGCAGATCCCTTCACTGGCCGTGTACCTTTGATCGTGTTAGCTGGCCACTCTGTGTTTCCTATTCCTTGCATGTAAAACAAGACAAGATTGTATTAGAACTTCCCTACAATTGTGGTCAGTCCCAGGAGGGGGCTGAGAGCTCAGTCTGAGCAGTAAGTGATGGACAATGTGTAACGCTATCGTAACCCAGAGGGTGGCTGATGGCAGACACCAGGGTTCCTACTTCTCTGGGCTTCAAAGCCTCAATAGCAAGTGCCTCCCTGTCTGCTGCTCCGGAACCACGGGCCAGTCCTCCAGGTAGCCCTGGCCTGGCTGTGTCCCGCACTTTGGGACTTGTCTATAATAAACTCATGAGAGTTTTACATCTTTCCAGGTCTTTACTGGTGACACAATCAGATATGACACACAAAGTGTGTGTAGGAGTTGGGGAGCCCCCTGAGCGCCATCTTCCGTCCAATTTCCGGCAAAAAAAAAAAAATCCCACTGGGCACAACCAACAATGTCTATTCTGGCCATCAGGTGGCGCTCTCACCCCACAAACCCTGGGTTTGGAATTCCTGGGCTCCATAGAAGCCAAGTACCTTGTGTTCTGAGTTCCCCCAAAACAGGGACAGAAAACCACGAGACAGGGTGGGGAATCCCCCTAAGTGTGGTGACTCTCTCACTGTTTTTTTGTCTCCCATGTGTTCTGTTTTGTTTATATAGGGTTTTTTTGCAGGGCGGGGGAGGGCAGCAATTTAAATCTGTAGAAAGAGTCCATTCTCCATAAACCATAACCATAAACCCTCAGCCCTTTAAGTTATTAACATCTCGCAATAGTGAGCACACTTACTCCTCCTGAAGGGCTGATACTGACACACTTTACTTCGGGGTTCACACGCTACACTCTGTGTTCCACAGAAGCACAAGGACACGAATCCACCAAGCCCAAATTAAAAAGAGAAATCTTCCTGACCTAGGCGTCTCCCAGTATCTCCTCTGCCTTAAGCCTCCACGCATGGGAGGTTACAGGCACACACAATGATGTTTGGCATTTTACATGGTCACTGGGGATTCAAACTCAAGTCCTTACGTGTGCAGAGCAAGCGTTCACATTAAGCCTGCTCCATGGCCAGTGGCTTCATAGTTATAAATATCTCCAGCTGACACTAATGACCACCCAGGATCCAGATGTGGGCCGCTAAGCCGAGTTCTGGCTCCGTGTGAACGCCCCTTGGCTCTGGTGCAGAGGTCACTCAAAGGCTGGCTCACATGGGCAAAGCAGAAGTCTTCATCCTTCCTTCCCTGGGTCAGGTGAGACTGGAGCCCTTTATAGCCCGGGAAGAGTTCTCTCCACAAGGGGGCGCACTTTCCAAGCAAATTGAAAGAAGGTTCCCTTGTGTGTTCTTCACAAATTTACACACGACAAAGAGCCTTCCACATCCCTGAAGGTGACAGAGGGGAGGGGGGGGAGCAGAGAAAATAAGAATAGGGAAAAAACATCACTGGGGGGAGAGCTCATCTTGTTACTGGCAGGGGAGGTGGCTATAGAGTGCTGTGTTCTCCCACCGTGGTGGTGGCCAAGTAAAACACTGGCAAGGGGCCTGTACCTGTGACATCTGGTCATATGAAGGTAACCCCTTTGCCCAGAGCTCTGGTGAAGGATACAGACCGTGTGTGGGAACCCTGGGACCATTATTACCTGAGATAGGCATCTGTTTCCCCAGAAACAGGGCACACCCACCTACAAGATGAGAGACAATGAGTTCTCTGGGATAAGGTGAACCCTGAGTTCAAGTCCAAGCACTTCCTCTCCCAGGATATGTGGTACAGTGTGGTGCACCTCTGAGCCTCAATTTTCCCATCTGTGAGATGGGCACGTACAAGGTGATAGTTCAGCTGTGGGCAGCACTAATTTCAGAGCCTGTGTTAGAGGGAGCTGCAGGATCGCCCGCTCTATCAGCATTATAGTCACAGAGCAGGCACGGGGCTCTGCCTGCAGGCCCTGGTGACTGCACGCTATCACTTCCTGGTATCCCCTTCTGGGTCTCACTCTCTGCCCCTGCACTTCACTGGCTTTCTTTTGCATCTCTCCAGGGCCTGGGGACATGGATGGCACTTTCCAGGGGTACAACTTGAGGAAGTGACCCCATTCCTTCTTCCTCCAAGCCTGCAGTTCCTTCCGTGTGGATGGTGGGGACATACCTCTGTTAAAGGGCTCTTTGAAGTACTCGAGAACACTCTGGAGATACAGTGGGGCTCTTTGGGGCTCCTGTAGCCCAGCGGCTGCACTCAAGCATTCATTTCTCACCGTACAGTCACCTGCAGATCTAAGGTCAGAATGTAGCGGAGTCCCCCTCCTTTACAGGGCTGAGTACTGTTCCACCTAGTAGACATTACACTTATCTTCGTCCCCTTGTCTGTGGGGAGACATTTTGTGATAACTCAGCTATGAGCCTGTGTGTCTTCTGGGCCCACCACGGGAGTCCATGGCCATCTGAGGCTTGATTCCGAGGAGCCAATATACTGTTACAGCTTTTGTCATCCGCTGTGTCCCAGCTTCCAGTTCCTCCACATCTTCATGGCCCTTGTGGCTTCTGACCTTTTGCTTTGTTCTGTTTTCATAGGACTTGTCCTAATGGGCTGAGGGGGCCGTCCCACATCCCTTGTACTAACCCAAAGCGTCTTGCTTTTGGTCCCCAAAAGCCCTCAGTCCAGAGGTATTTTCATGGGTGAGATGTGTCACATGGTCCTGGTAGTCTCCCGGTGCCTGCGGTCTCTGCACGTTGCCATCCCACTGACACCGGGCATGGCAGTGCTGTGGAACTGGCTGGGAGGCCCAACTGCGCAGGGCTGGGCCCCCACTGTCTGGGGTCCATTGATGAACCTCCAGGGATCCTCACCGGGTGTCCCCAGGTAGACCCGCCGCACACATGCTCACATCTCCACTCAGAAGTGTCGCTACCAGTCAGGACGTGTGTCTCATTCTGAGCCTTTGTCTTGGAGTGATAGAGAGACGGAGAACACAGTGCAGAAGGCAGAGCAGGGAACCGGAGGGACACCCAGACCTCCCCCAGGCTCATAAGCATAGCCCACAACCCAGCCAAGTCTGGAGCACCTCTCAAGAAAGGTTAACACCCCACACAGTTTAGAATCTTCATACCATGCAAATGGGACCTTTATAAGCAGCCAGCATGGAGTACGAAGTGTCAGTTTTGGCAACCCCGGGAGGTCCTCATGCTATAAATGAGGAAACTGAGGCACAGAGAGGCTAAGTTTACTCACCTCGCAGCTGGTAAGAGGCAGCCATCTTTGGAGAGGGAGCGTGATGAAGTCAGGGTTAGGAAGCTCACGGTGAACTGGATCCAGAAAGGGAGAAGTGAGTTCCTCTGATTTTATACAGCCCTTGGTGGCTGGTCTGGCTTCCGTGGTTGCCTTGTAAGAGGTAACTGAACACAGTCAAAAATGCTTTCTGGAAACTTTACGTCTGCTCCGGAATGAGCTTGAACCTCTTACAAGTGAAAAACTGGGGTCAAACGAGGTGTTTTCCTGAGGACCTGGGGTGGCATGGTGAGATCTGCGTGGCCGGTTACCTCAACTTCTTGGCGACAGTTAGTGGCTTGCCCTAGGTTCTTCAGAAAGCAGAAGTAGGTGGTGAAATATACACTTAGGAGCGCTCCAAACCAGGCTGGCTGCTCACTAAGATGTTCTGTTCTCTAGCCAGACACTGGGCACTTCTTGTAGACCAGGCTGGCCTTGAACTCACAGAGATCCGCCTGCCTCTGCCTCCCGAGTGCTGGGATTAAAGGCGTGCGCCACCACCGTCCGGCTTTCTGGGCGCTTCTTTTGGAGCACAGGATCGTGTCTCTAGAGCCATCACTCCTACAAACGAGCTGCATTTGGGCCAGCACAGCTCTGCACAGTCTGTAGAGCCCTCCCGTGCTGTCTGGCCTCCAACGTCTTCCCTTATCTAGACAACATACAGAAAGAGACACCAGACTGTGGGTCACCACTGTACCCCTAGGAAGAGGGATCAGGACCTTGACTCCCAGCACCCCCTGAATGCCTAGCACTGCAGGATTCAGTCACGGACGCTGAGGATGACATTCGCGTGACAAATAAGGAGTTGGGGAATATGCCCCAGTACTAATGAGGCTCCAGGAAACATTTTTATGCAGGTTAAGCAAACTTCGGGTCAGCAAGGGAACTGAGGGGTCATGGAAAACGACAGAAAGCAGGGAAGAGAGAGGCGGGTGCTGCTGAGGCCTCTAGCCTGGCCGACTCAACTGCTGAATGGTGTCCCAGCTACCCCCTGTCCTGAGAGTCCCTCTTCATTAGGTCACCATCCCATGATTCATAGAATTACAACTCTGCCTGGCATCACTGGAGAGTGTCCAGGACACTGTTGAGTTAAACTTGTGGGTGCAGAAGGCATCTATCTAGGTGTCATGCTTAACCCTGAAGAGGAACACCCAGGAACAGGACAAGGTCCCTCCCAAGGGTAGCTTCTCTCTTCACTCCTCCACGAAGCAAGGATATTGTGCTCCCAAACAAGGATGTTAAGACATTCCCCAGGCCAGTATTGCTGCCGGTGTGTCGCATGTTCTTCCCAGACCACCTCTCAGGCCACGGTCCCCTCTCACTTCATCATGAGCAAACCAAGACTCTGTGTGTGTCTTGGTTTGTCATGAACAAACTGAGAAGGTGTGGTTCCTGACAGTTTTCCTTGCTTGGGCCCTGACAGGTGTCCCTGACTCTGCAGAGCCTCCTTCAGCTAGCGTCCTGGGAGAAATGGAACTAGACAATGCAGAAAGCAGGAGCCGAGGCAGGTGACGGCCTCAGAATTCCCAGGGCCTGAACTCAGACCTCATCTGACTGTGGCTTCCTCGCTTGTTGTGAGTGGGCAAGCCACGGAAGAACCAGCTATGAAGGAGTCACCCCTTGGCTCTGCCTCGACTGGACTCGGGGACCCTGGTCAGTTCCTTCTCCATCTTGTGGGGAATCTGTGTGATGTTTGGAAAGCTTCAGGACCGGGGTTCTGCATGCAGCTGGAAATCAACAATACACACACATACCCTTCCCTTAGCTACACTTCAAAGTAGAAAGTCTGGCTATAGAGGGGTCACCTTGGGGCCCAGTCTGCCAAACTAGACCCCCCCCCAACCCCTCAACCTGTTCTCCTTCGTGTCCACCTTGCACCTTAGCCCCTGGACCACCAGGCCTGTGTGGGCAGCACGGGCTGATAGTAGAGTCTGACGGAGGCTGACAGGAGCCAGTCTCGGGGATGGAGGAAGATTCCTGAGGACTGATGAGGTGGAGGGAATGCTGCCCAGCAGCTGACAGGGATGGAGGAGGTAGGAGAGAGGGGGGAGTACGCTATCTCAGATGGCTGCCTTCTTGAAGGGCCAGGGTACCATCTAGGGCCATCTCTGTCGAAGCCCTTGCCAGTACCAAGGTCAGCCTGCTCTCTTGGTTAAAATTAGCCTCCTGGTCACTGCCCTGGACTGTGAATGGCCTTTTCCCATGAACCTCTTGGGCCTGGCCTCTCAGAGATCGAGCTGGGCTCTGTGCCCTCTGCTCCTCAGAAAGCAGGAGACTACATATAAGACCATTCCAGAGGTGGTGACGGCAAGGCACAGGCATGTGCAGGTATACGCACAGGCTGCGTGCTACACACAAAGCTGTCCAGCCTTCCCAGAGACCCCAGGCAGGGAGCGACTGTGAAATCCTCTCAGCTTCTTGGCATCGCTCCCTCACTATGCTGTTTCTCACTCACCTCCCAGGTTTCCAAGTGACAGCTGCTGATTTTCCTCAGCGTGTCGTCATCACCATAACCCCACCCCACCCCCACTCCCACATACCGTGCAGTGCTTGGTTGTGTATGAATAAATAAGCCTAGAGCAGCAGAAGGCATCCCTGCCCAGGCTCTGCCCTCTGGAGTGCTAGGCAGTGCCTGTTTCCCCTCTTTATACTCCAGCCCACAGCACTGGAAGGGCTCCATTGTGTTTGAGCTTTATGTGCGAATGGTGGGGGAGCCAATGTGTTACTCTTTTCCCACAGCCCATAGATAGTGACATGTTGAATCTGAAGAACCCAGCCGAGCAGGGCTCAGCCCGGGGCCAGAGTTCAGGAAGAGCTGAAACAGAGACTCTCACGGCTTACAAGTCTGGGCCAGAGAAGTCCAGGCTCCAGCCTGCTTGTTTGCCATGTGGCCTACAAGGCTAGGCAGGGGCTGGGTCCTTGGGACCACAGCAGGCAGCCCTGGAAGGGGGCTGTTAGGATTTTCCAGGTTGAGTTTTCCTGGGGGAAACTATGAATTAAACAGCCTGAAGCCGATGCCCTGCTGGAGACTCTCTGAGTGACCTCTGATCAAAGTTAAAGTGTGTGTCACTGGGGAAGAAAATATTTGCAGTGCCTGTATAACAAAGGATTACTGCAAAGAAAACCCAAGGTGGGGGAGCGGAGGGGGGCTTCCTGTTCCTAAACACCCTGGAGACAAGAAGCGATAAGACAGGGGCAGTGCCTGGGAGAGCCTCGCAGAGCCTGGAAACGGAAAAGGTGCTTGGTGTGCCCACGAAAGGGATACAGCAAACAACACAGGTGCATCACGTTCTGCAGAGAGACAGCAGGGTGGCGTTTGTGCCACCATTACACATGGCAGAGGAAGCAGGAAGTCGTCCTTGTCCTAAGGTTGATGGGAGTGCTCTGTGATCAGGCTCAGCAGCTTGTGTGTGTGCATGCATGCACACGCGCGAGCCCGCGCACACACATACACACAGACACACACACTTGTGGGTTTGTTGCACATCTGGAAGGCTACCTTCAGCAAAACATTTCTCCAAAGAGGAATAGTAGGACTTGCCTACGATGGAAAAATGCAACAGGGATGTTAAACTGCTTTCTCATGAATGGGCTCTTCAACATGTGGAGATGGGAAGACGTGAGCCCCAGGATGGGAAGCAGAAATCCTTCCTGCTCCAATTAAACGCACCAATCATATCTTTGTTAGCCTCGGGCAGTGGAAGACCACAGGATCCCCACCCAAGAGACTCTCCTGACCTCTGGGAAGGGAGTGAGTGGGGTGGGTGGGCTACCCTCGGAGAGGGGGTACTGTCAGCTCTCCCTCCTGCCTCCCACAGTCTTTTACTGTGTGGATGCACTAATGGGTTTGGAGAAGGGAAAGGCCAGGTCCGAGGGCAGTGATGGATGGATCTGTGCAATCTAGCCTGGTGGCAGAGAATGGATGACATGACCCCCACAGGGGTTGGGTCCCACCCTGGAGCTCAATACCACGCCTTGTGTACCAGCCCAGCTCCACCCTACACCAGCCCATTTCCGCTGCATTCACCCTTCAGTGTTATCAGCAGCCTGCTCTTTCATTCTAGTAAGGGGGAAATTGGACCGGAGGCCCAGGAAGCTCCGCCATCAGCCGCAGGCAAAGGGGTGTGGTGGCTGAGGTGTCTGTCCTTGTGTGCGCAGAGGCCTGTTTGAAGGCACCCACCAGACCTAGCGTGTTTCAAAGACAAAGAGTTGTCTTTCTGTCCCTTCCTTTCCTATGCACCAGCCATTAAATGTGCCCCCTACGGTGCACTGACCATTGAGTGAGGCAGGAACACTTCAATATTGTCCTATCAGGTACACCCCATAGTGCCCCTTCCACAGATGCAGAAATGCTCAGAGATAGCAAGGGACGGATGGACCAGAAAGCATGTCACAGAGTTGGAATCCAGAGTACTGTGGCTGTGCACACATGGGCAGGGCAGGACATCTGCTCAGGAAGCGGAAGGTCCCAGTGGCCCCCAGCAATGCCCCAGCCCTGTGTACTTTTACTCCACCAGTGAAGTGAAATTGGTCTCAAGGAGAAGTGGAACTCACACAAAGGTCATTAACAAGCCAATCAGCTGCAAATGGGAGACTCCTCGGTTCTGAGGCAGTGAGAGGAGCAATGTGCCAGCAGGGCCTCTTGGTACCCAGGTTTCTCTGAACTAAGCCAGGTTACTTACTGGTCTCATTGTCCCAACCACAAGATAAGCGATGTAAAAGTCTCTGAGAGAATAAGGAAAGTGTCAGGTGTGTTTGAGCTAGCTCATAGGGACCTAGGAATCTTTATGCCTACAACTGTGTTCGTAGTGTCAAGAATTCAACATCTTTATCCCTTCACCATCGCCAGCACAACCTTCACCACCACCACCATCACTGTCGTCAAAATTATCGACTCCACTATGGCTGTCCTTATCATCTTCATCGCCATCACCACTATTATCACCACCATCACCTTCATCATCAGCATCAGCATCATCATCATCTTATCAGCTAATCTCTGCACTTCTGCTTCCTCATTTCAAAATGAAAAGGACTGCATAATCTCTCTTGTCTCTTGCAGTTCTCTAATTCTGACCGCCCAAGGTGGAGTATCTTAGATGCTTACTATTCTTGGTGAAATAGGATTTGCCAAGCTGTGTGAAAGAGTCAGGTTTTCACTCTGGGTTGAAAGGTTAAGAAGCTTCCAGAGACCTACCAAAGGTGTTCAGAAGCCAACCCCTAGAGATGCTGCTAGCCCCTCTCCAGGCATCTTATCTCCTGGAAAGCAAGACCACAGCCCTGCTTTAAAGATCTTCAGTTTGACCGCACAGAGGCTAGAGTGTGAGTTCAGGTTCTACCCACCCCCTAGCCCCAAGGGCGAGTGTGGCTTCCAGGAGGAGGACCCTGTGGAGCGGCCTCTGGGAGACGCGTGCAGTGGTCTAGGATTTGGAAAAAATCCTGAAGAGTCCAAACAACATGATTCTCTAGAGGTCTGTGGACATCACCTGAGTCTCAGAGATTTAGTTTCAAAACCACAGCTTCCTCTGAGTTCTGCTGTCATCTCTGAGTGGAAGATGGTGTCCCAGACCTCAGCATAGACCCTTAGGCCCTCAGTACTGGAGGACTACAAGGTCCCCAGGTCACTTCTGTAAACATTCAAACTCTGAGCTTTCTAGTTGACATCAAAATACCTTTGCACTCTGGTTTTTAGTTTAGACTATATACTCCTTCTACCTCCTGAGGCAGGGACTGCCTCTTAGAAACCCCTTCTTCAGTCAGGCAGTGGTGGTGCACGCCTTTAATCCCAGTACTTTGGAGGCAGAGGCAGGTGGGTCTCTGTGAGTTCGAGGCCAACCTGGTCTACAAAGTAAGCTCCAGCACAGCCAGAGAAACCCTGTCTGAGAGAGAGAGTCTTACTCTCAATTCCCCAGCTGTGAGGGACAATGATGGAGGCCTGTAAAGGTTGATTTGGGGAAATCCCACTACCATCTTCTTTCTTCCAGATGCCAGTGATGATGGCTATATCTTGCCTGGATCAGTTCCCAGAGCAGCTGACCATGCATGGACCCCATCCAGTGACCAAGAAGAGTCAGAAGATAAGGTGGGCATACTACCAAGGAGGCGACATAAACATGGGTGGGTTATAGCGAATGAGGTGCCATGAAGGGAAGGATTTATTCGGAGACCATGAATGTAGAAGGGTGGACATATCATGGCAGAGGAACGTATGTCATGGAGTGGTTAGGATGTGTATGGCATGAGGAACAGCTCTAAAGGAGGGATGTGTGGGTGATCTATCTTAGAGGGATGGGACTGGAGCAAAGGGCAACCATATCCTTAACCCATGACCCTCCATCAACAAATGTGACCACGTTTATGAAGCCCATAGTCATAAACTCTAGACAGGCTGGTAGAAATGATAGAACAGACCAAGAAAATGAAGAGAGGCCACAGTCCACACAGCTGTGGTTATTGGTGGCTGCGGGTACCTACTGGGTCTCCTCTGGCACTAGGATTGGGGAGAAAGCCTAGAATGAACCGTGGATCCAGCCATGAATCTTCCCAGAAGCTCAGTCTAGGCTGGACATAGTTCTTTTCTACCTCAGCCCAGACCTACCTGACAGCCATTGGCTGGAGACCTTACACATGTCATTCTGACCTACACACCCTTGAGAGGGTACAGAAGAGGAAACTGAGGCAGGGAGTGGGTGTATTAGCAGCCAGAGTAATTTCTGGTTTTGAATCTTTTCCTTTTAGTTGGTAAGGTGGGCTGACAGACTGGGAGCCTTGATCCCCCAATACCGCTACTAGGGAGATCATTCTGCCAAGAGTTGAATCAAGTGGGTGGGGAAGAACTGAAGTCAGTGTGATATGAGGGTTCCATTGGGATTTTCCATCAGATTCTCTTAGGTTCATATGATGCTCTTAAATATTGGGCTAGACGGCATGAAACTGTCATGCGTATTGGTAAAAAGAACTGAAAGATTTGGTGGTGCAGCTCAGTGGTAGAGCATCAATCTTGCATGTGATCTGAGCTTGATGCCCATCTTTGGTAGTGCTAATAACTGAATATACCAGCATCATGTGGTTTAAGCAGGGTTGTGGATTCAAGCCCCATATTGGGCACCAATTGGTAGAAGGAGGAGGTGGCTGTTTGTTGGTTCCTGGCTGCTCAGCCCAGAAATAATCACACAGAAACTGTATTAATTAAAACACTGCTTGACCTATTAGCTCTAGCTTCTTATTGGCTAACTTTTACATATTAATTTAACACATTTCTGTTAATCTGTGTATCTCCACATGGCTGTTGCTTAAAAGCTAAAGTTCGGGCATCTGTCTCTGGTGGGGCTACATGTCTCTGACTCTACCCTTCATTCTCCCAGCTTTCTGTTTAGTTTTCCCTACCTAGCTCTGTTCCCCTATAGCTCTGCTATAGACCCAAAGCAGTTTCTTTATTCATTAATGGTAATCACAGCACACAAAGGGAAATTCCACATCACCTCCCCTTTTCTGTTTAAATAAAAAGGAAGGTTTTATCTTTAATATAGTAAAATTATATATAATATATATAACAAATAAGGTATCAAGCAAGAATTACAGTTATAATATTTATATCTATTTTATAACTATCAATTCTTCAATTCCATCAAAGACTGCAGAAGATATAATATTACCTAAGTAAACAGGAAGTGCATTGTAAGCAGCTTCCAAAACTCCAGAATTGAAAGAGACATCTCGCTACCTGGACAGTCACCCAAAGTTCTTCCATACCATTGGAGCAACCATCTTCAGCCTACAGGCCCATAATATCCAGAAGACTTTTCCACAAAGCAGGAAATTTCAAAGACAGTTCTGCCTATATTGGCAGTTTGTCTGTCATTTTCTTCTGTGTCCTGAATGTGTCTGGCAGACTCTTTCATAAATCAGGAACCCCAAAGGCCTTTTCTCACCTTTATGCAAGTTCAGCAGTCATTTCTTTGTTGGTCCTGCATGTTCCAGTTGATCAAGCAGACCAGGCAAGAGCAATTTCTTGCCCAAATGGCTAACCAACTCCATAAGGAGCTTCTTCAATGCTCATCTTCCTCTTGAAGTAATTGGTGCTGCCAGGAGAAAATGTGTCTCTGTCATGAAAAGTCTTAACTTCTTAAAACATTTTAAATATCATATTCTGTAGTCTTTGAAAGGTTTGAAGAATACATATCTATCTGAAATATATCTCTGCACATCTAGAAAACCTAACATGACTACAAGCTTGACTGTTATAGATGATTATCTATTAACCTATATTTCTTAATTATACACCATCAAACCAAGATCCACACCAAGACATATCTCTAGAGCATAGCCCCCTTTAAATGTAAATAAATGTTTATAAACAATATTTGAGAATATGGACATAGTTTTCTCCATATTGCTTCCTGCTGTTTATTGGGCAAAGTAATTTTTGGGGGAGTGTTCATGGCAACCTTTCAGAGGGTCTTTATCCATCAAACCATATTAGTCTGGAAGCAATCCATAGGTTCTCATCCTCTGTGGAAACAAAAGAAGAATCTCTTTTCTAAAATAACGTATCCTTAGACCCATATTTTGAATACAAGAAACCTTTAAAACATATATTGGTTTAGCTTAGCATCCCCAGAATCAAATGACTCTCTGTAGTCAAAAAAATCAAAGATAACACAATAGTATACATAATCCAGAATCTGTAAATTTTTTATCTGTACATGGCTATATTTTAACCTCTATTTCTTTTATTTTTATTTTTAACTTTTGGCTTTTTGAGACAGGGAGGCAGGCAGACCTCTGTGAGTTCAAGGTGTGATGGCACACACCTTTAATCACAATACTTGGGAGGCAGAGGCAGGCGGATCTTGCTTCCTCTGCATCTGAATCATGACTGCAGAATGAATCTTCCCTCTTCCCAGAATTCTCATTGCTCTGCCTCTACTTCTTGCCTGGTTGCCCCACCTATACTTCCAGCCTGGCTAGTAACCAATCAGCATTTTATTTAAAAAAAAAAATGATAATACAAACGACAGGGTAAAAGACCATTGTCCCACAGCACAGGAGCCTGTGATAGACTCTTGTCTACAGTCTGAAACACTGTCAACACAAAGACCAGACATATGTACGTTGGCAGGGGCTGCAGGAGATGACCTTGGTCACCTGAACAATGCTGTGACTTTCTTTCTGGAGTTTCATTGCAGCTGAGACCAATCTTCCTGAAATAATAACTATCTATAGCTGCTATCACCCACTGGATGTTGGATGAGTGATCAATGGCAGCTGTGTTCCCTTGTCTAGAGAATGGGTCTCTGAAGAATGACACTCTGTCCACCAACCCCAAGGATGCTCAGTCCCCTCCACTTCTCTCTGAAAGTTCCTGTGTTAGCCAAGGGTTCTTGGCCAAAAGCCTCAGTAAAAAGTCTTAACAGAAATTCCTATGGGCTTTGTCAGGGGCCATTGGAGGGAGGTGTGGGCTCCAGAGGTAGACACATTTGCCTGGAAATCCTGCTTCTTCCACTTCCTGGGGGTTAGTGACTTCAGGCAGGTTACTCACCCTGACTGTGTTGTGCCTCAGTTTCCTTAGCTGTCCAATATGGATCCTAATAGTGCTTCTTCCAGGAGAATTTCTGGAATGGTGTGTGGAAGGGTTTCAATCCCTGTCCATTAGAGCGTCAGGTGTTTTGCACCTACTGGGGGGCCAGCACTGGCCCAGGGCTTGAGGAATATTCTTGCCTTTTCCTTCTTTGCTCTCTGGCCACCCTGTGCTGGCTGCACCATGGGTGGTCCTAGGCCACTGCAGGACTGTCTCCCTGTGATAGCTCTAGGTCACCTAGGTCAACTGGGGCTGGCAGCAATCCACTCTCCCTGCGTCTGGGCGGGGTGGTGCTTATAGGCTCAGGTCTCTCATCTCACAGGAGGCTGTGTAAACACAAAGCATCCCCAGCTCTTTGCATGGACCCAGAAGCACTCAGCTAGAAGCCTCAGGCCTGTTTGCAGCATCCCAGTGTGGAGGCGCTGCCCCCAGGAACCGGCTCACCTATGAACAAACGAATGAGCATGCCCCCAGGGACCTGTGTGTGGTGCATAAGAGACATCGTCCAACGTGCCCTCCCCCAAATCCTGACCCTATAGGCTTTGCTACTGAATCACAGCATTTCCCATATTCCCCGTGGATTCCGCGGGACCACTGTGAGCCTTACTTTCTTATTCTGCCAGTAGAGAATCATACCTCTTTCCTGCCTAGCTTTGAGTAGTTGTGGGCATTGGGTAGTACAGTGCCCATCGTAGGGGTGTGGCATGGAGAACACTGTAATTCTGCCTCTCTAGATGCCCTTTTCCAAGGTGGTAAGGGATGGACTAGAGAGGCAGCCTATAGGGCATCTGCTGGGGAAGAGAACATGGACATTGAAAAGCCTTTTCAGAGCTGGGCAAACAGAGTCCCATTCTTCCACCTTGTCGTTGTCCTCCTCTGCACCGTGTGTGTGTGTGTGTGTGTGTGTGTGTGTGTGTGTGTGTGTGTAGAACCTTTCAGACCTTCCCTGTCTCTGCCTGAATGCCACCCTACCCTCTTCCCAGGGTACTAAGGCCCACCGTTCCAAAGGCAGTGACACACATAGAGACAGAAAGTAGAATGGTGGGGCTGGGGCTGGAGGAGAGGGAGATGCAGGTGTCTATGGGGTACCACGCTTCAGTCTGGAAGGTGCAAGAGTTCTAGGAGTAGATGATAGGGATGCTTGGACTCAGTGATGTGCTCTTGGCGCTGGGCTGCCCGCTTTATTTTATTTTATTTTTTTTTAATATTTATTTATTTATTATGTATACAATATATGCCTGCAGGCCAGAAAAGGCACCAGATCTCATTACAGATGGTTGTGAGCCACCATGTGGTTGCTGGGAATTGAACTCAGGACCTTTGGAATAACAAGCAATGCTCTTAACCGCTGAGCCATCTCTCCAGCCCTGGGCTGCCCGCTTTAAAACCATTAAGATGGTAACTTTAATACCGGGTTATTTTGTCACCATAAAATAAAATGTAAACAAAATTAAGGTAAGTGCCTAACCTGGAAAGTGAACCCCTCAAAAAGGATTTGTGCAACTTCCTTCCTCAAGGAACAAATTCAGGAGGCCCTCCATGTCTACATTCTTAAAGTCCAAGGAAGAATTTTTTTTCTTCCCTAAGCAGTGTGTGAAGGAGACAGTTGGTGACACCGAGGGCTGTGGATGGGGGCCAGGATAGAGGTACCAGAAGAGAGTCAGGGCTGAAACTGGGCTCAGTCACCTCAGAGCTAATATCGGTCCAGACAAAATTGTTGTGGAATATTAGTTTTAAAAAGTGTTACATTTGTTTATGCTGTGGAATATTTGTTTTAATAATGCAAAGATGTGTTGCATTCTTTTATGTTGCATTTGTTTAGCTCTGTGAATCAGTGTTACTTTGCCTGTCTGAAATAACTGATTGGTATCATAAAGAGCTGAGCAGTCAATAGCTAGGCAGGAGAAAGAATAGATGGGGCTGGCAGGCAGAGAGAATAAATAGGAAGAGAGATCAAGGAGAGAGAAAAGAAGGGGTCAGCCAGTCAGTCACACAGCCAGACATGGAATAAGAAGGAAAGAAAAAATATGCAGAAATAGAGAAAGGTAAAATCCCAGAGGAAAAAGGTAGGTGGGACAATTTAAGTTAAGGAAAAGTGGCTAGAAATAAGCCAAGCTAGGCCGGGCATTCATAAGAAAGAATAAGACTCCATGTTTATTTATTTGGGAGTTGGGTGGTGGTCCCCCCAAAAAGAAAAGAATAAAGGGCCAAAAAAGTAAAGAGTTAAAAAGAAAAAAAAAGAAAGAAATGAACTACACAGAATGCGTTGAGAATTCGTGTGTCCTCTTCTGAAGGCCAGAGGTAATTTTGTCACCTTACAGGTTTCTCCAACTATGTCTTAGAATCTATGGTCTCTATGAGGCCCTGTGGGTGTGATCATGGCCACTGGGCATGCGTGTGAGCCACCATATTGGAACCACTCTCTACGGCTGTGGTTTTAAGTATAAAGCAGTTTCCAGATGGCTGAATCTCACTGACATCCAGGGAGTTTGGCCGCAAAAAGACTGAGGGAAAATACTGATAAACGGTGGCAAAACTCTCAAGTTATGCTCACAACCAAGAAGGGAGGAGGCCCCTGATTAAGAGGACGGCCTCACTAAGAGTGAAGGCTTGGCAGAGGGCCTCATTGCCCAGCATTCTGCGGTCTCACTGAACAGACAGTGAGTTTTCCCTTAGCTCCAAGGTGATGGATAACGGCTTCCCCAAGGACATGATGGCAATATCAAGCTAGGCAGAGTGTGCACACCTGGAAACTCAGTTCTGGGAAGACAGAAGCAGGAGGATAGGGTTTGATATGTAGGGAAACCTTTTCTCAAGGGGGGGAGGGGTATAAATGTAGTAATTCATGGTTATTAAGCAAATGATAAAAGCTAGAATACTAAAGTCTTGATGACATCATCCCAAGTACATTCTCTGTGTCTCCCAGCAACGGTGTCTTGAATGGAGGCTAACAGGGGTGTTGAATCACCAGTTCCCAAACTGTGTGGCCTAGAACGCCTTGGGTGATCACCTCATTGAGAAAAGGAAGCAATGACCAGGCAAGTCTGGGAAACGCCTCAGATTATATTTGCCTCTCAGATAGGGCTACAGGTTAGCATATTATTAGATGCAAAAATTCTTCTTCACAGAGAAACCCTGTCTCGAAAAACAAAAAAAAAAAAAAAAAAAAAAAATTCTTCTTACCGGGGCTGGTGAGATGGCTAGTGGTTAAGAGCACTGACTGCTCCTCCGGAGGACCTGGGTTCAATACCCAGCACCCACATGGCAGCTCGCAGCTGTCTGTAACTCCGGTTCAAGAGAATCTGACATCGTTATACCAATGCACATGAAATAAAGTTAAGTAAAGTTAAAAAAAAATCATAACTAAAAAAAATTATTCTTACCCAAATTCCCTCAATTTTTTTCCATAAAAATCTTTATCCAGGATCTGTCATCATATGGGATGGAGGTTCCTGGGCTATATTTAAGAAACTGCTTATTTCTATCCTCCAGACCCCTTGGGGAACCCAAGGGGAAACTGATGGTTGCTATCCATTCTTAGGACTGAGTATGTCTTCTAGGGGAGGTAAGCTCGGTCCATGGTCATCAAAAATGAATACGGGCCGGGCGATGGTGGTGCACGCCTTTAATCCCAGCACTCGGGAGGCAGAGGCAGGCGGATCTCTGTGAGTTCGAGACCAGCCTGGTCTACAGAGCTAGTTCCAGGACAGGCTCCAAAGCCACAGAGAAACCCTGTCTCAAAAAAAAAAAAACCAAAAAAAAAAAAAATGAATACGGTGAGAGCTGGTAATGGGGTGGGGGGGGTGGGGGGGGAGGGGGCTGGGGTTGTGAGAGTGGGCCCGTGACTGGGGACTCCTTACGCCAGGGCTGAACTCCTCACTAGACAGACAAGCTAAGCAGCCAATGCCAGAGAAGAATGTCCCCGGGGGGGGGGGGGGGGGGGAGGCCCATGTTTGGAGTCAGAAACGTTGGGTAAAAGAATGGGGGTTGGGGGCTTGCATTGGCTGTGACAAGGCAAAGGAAGGCAGCAAGTGGGCCAGGCAGGAGCTCCGGAGAAGTTGAGAGAACCTCTTGTCTTCCAGAGACAAGCAAGCAGGGCTTTGTACTAATCTACGGTCCCAGCTGCTCAGAGAGCTGAGGTAAAAATTATTGAAAGGATTACAGCGATTGTTCAAAGTCTACTGGGCAACTTGGTAAATAAACCAAAAAGTAACAAGAGTGCCGCGCACCGCGCCCCCGTGTCTGCATTCGGTGCGCTAGACCTCAGTTCGCGAGCTTCTGGCAAGGGACTGGAGGTTAAAATACACAGGCACACACAGACAGAGAGACAGCGACACAGGTCATCCTTGAATTCCCTAAGAATGCCCCCTTTATTGTGTTCAGGGGCAGATTATATAGAGATAGCCACCCCCCAGCCAAACCCACCAGAAACCACTCTCCTGCCATCAGGAACTCCTGAAGGTCTCGTGCTCAGAGCAGTCTGTGGGCACTCAGATCAGGGGATTACAAGAAATTCAGGATCTGGGGTCTCACTGCTCCCAACACAAGAGGGCTGGGGATATAGCTCAGGGACAGAGGTTTGCCTAGCCTGGGTGAGTCTAGAACCCGAGCTGGGCATAGCCTTCTACGATCTCGGCTCTACTCTGAGGACTGTGAGATTGACCTTTTTAGATTCCACAGAAGAGACAGTAAGTGGCTGTGGTATCTGTTTCTCTGTGCCTGGCTAACTGCACTCAACATAAAGCCCTCTATTTCCAGCCATGTTGCTGCTAAGATTGGGGTTCTGTGCTTACTACAACTGCATAGCCTTTCAGTGTGTGAGTGTTGAGTCTCGAGTGTATATTATCCGTTCACCTGGCAGGGAGCCTCACCACAGCATGGCTATTGTGACTAGTGTCCAGCCTTGTATACCTTTAAAAGTCAATGGCTAGTCTTTGTGGGTGTCGGAGGCCATTTAACATAAATGCAGGTCTTCCTGATTCTTTTCACCTTTTCTTCATTAAAGCTATTCCTCCTCAAGAAGCAGCAACTGGGGAAGGAAGATTTTCTTTTTATTAAATATTGTGTTTTGTTTCATTCATGAGTTTGTAATAACATATAGCATTCATTGTAAACACATGACCCTTGAGACCAGGGGTCTGGGGAACTGGAAGTATCACACTGTTCACAGGGAAGAATGCTGTTGTTCCTGACAGTGCTGCTCCTAAGACTGTGGGTGGAGTCTAAGCTGTGGGTGGAGTCTAAGCTGTGGGTGGAGTCTAAGCTGTGGGTGGAGAAGTGAGCTGGGATGGATGGAGGTGTGAAGATGAACCAGATCCTATGGTACACAGCAACTTCCTGTGATGAAGGCATAAGGCTCACAGGGTGAGCATCCGGTCCTAGAAGCATTATTGTGGGTCAGTCTGAAGTCCCAAAGGAGCTTGGGAGCTCAGGTACAGAGACTGGAGCCCCTGCAGGAGCAATTTTGTGTCAGGTCCTATGAGAAGGTCATAGGGGAGCATTCTTGCTCATGTCCCCTTTCTTGGACACAGCCATGACCTCTTCCTCTTGGACCTGGAATACTCCCTCTTAGCTCACCAATATCACCTCAGCAGGCTTCAGGGTGCACCTTCACCTGTGAGCAAAAACTGGAGCACATGGGAATTGGGGTGTACTCTACAGTCAGACAGTTTTCAAGAGGTCACAGATACCAAGCTTCTTTTCTCATGCCTTCTCTCTCTCTCTCCCTCTGCCCCTTTGGGATGACATTTTCCTCTATGCCTGCCCTCCTCTCCTCAGTGTGTGTGGGGGGGAGTGGGGGGTTCCCAAAACACCTACGTGGTGGAGCCTCTTGGTAGGAAGCCTTCTAGGAACATTGTAGGAATTTTTTGGTTTTGGTTTTGGTTTGTTTTCTGTTTTTCAAGACAGGATTTCTCTGTGTAATAGCCTTGGCTGTTCTGGAACTCACTCTGTAGACCAGGCTGGCCTCGAACTCACAGAGATCTGCCTGCCTCTGCATTCCTAGTGCTGGGATTAAAGGTGTGCACCACTGTCACCTGATCCCAGGACATTGCAGTGTTTTTTTTTTTTTTTTTTTTTTGGTTTTTGGTTTTTCGAGACAGGGTTTCTCTGTAGCTTTGGAGCCTGTCCTGGAACTAGCTCTTGTAGACCAGACTGGTCTCGAACTCACAGAGATCCACCTGCCTCTGCCTCCCGAGTGCTGGGATTAAAGGTGTGTGCCACCTCCACCCGGCTGGACACTGCAGTTTTTATACACACTGCTTTCCATGAAAATAAGAAGACATGAATTGTCTATAACTCTAGTCTCAAGTGATCTGATACCCTCTTCTGGTCTCCTTGGGCACCAGGCTCACAAGTGGTACACAGACATACATGCAGACAGAATAGCCTTGGCAAGGCTAATACACAGAGAAACCCTATCTCAAAACAACAACAACAAAATTCACAAATTAATTTATCTATTAATCAATCAATTAATTGGATAATTAAATTTTAAAAGTAGATGACTCCTGAGAAATAACAGCAAGGCTGTCCTCCAACCCCCCCACATGAGCACCTACATGCACCCGTACATGCACACACACACACATGCACACGCAGGAAGGAATGAGGGTGATAGTGCAGGTTGGGGAGCCCTAACTCTGGCCCTCCTTTGCCACTCCAGTTCCTCTCCTGTCCCTGTGGCCTTGTGGCTACCACCTTTACCTCCCTCCCCACAGTTCTCTCCTCTGGCAGGGTGGCTATCTGTGCCCCATCAGCTGAACAAGGCATTTGTCAACTCTAATGGATGGAGAGCCCCCAGCCCTGACATCCTTCATGCATCCCCGGGGCCTTTGATCTCCTTGTCTACACACACAAATGAGAGGACTACTGAGACACCAAGAACGAGGCCCTAGGAATGTCTTTGCAGAGGTGCTTTCGCCTGCAGAAGATAAGAGTAATGAGCTGCCATCCCTGGCCATTAGGGCCGGAGCTGCAGGGGACTCGACATGGAGAAGCGAGTCCGGAGACTGGCTTTGAGGGGTCTCCCTGTCATTACTCCTTGTTAGTGTTTATATCTGCGGGATGTGGATGAAGAGGCTCGTCCCTCTGGCACCACCTTCCCTCCTCAAAGATTACGGTCAACAGTGGCTGACGCTGGCCAAGGTGGGGGTCACGTATGGTTACTGTCAGTGGTTTCTGGAGTTGGGGGTGGTTAGGGCCTGTGGAGTCGTAGCTGACTTAGGAGAGTTCTCCATATGGTTGCAAACCTATACATCTTCTCCCATCTTGCTCTTTCTTTTGAAGGACCAAGAAAGGGAAACAAGACTGTTAGCCTTGCTGAAGGCTGTATGGAACTGGTGGGAGCCAGCCTTTGGGGATGGGGATCCATTGAGTGGAAATCCAAATTATCAAATGGCAGCTGAGACTGAGCTCCCATCAATGAGGTAGACAAAGGTCCCATGAGTTGGTCAGGAGAGCAAGCAGCCATTCTGATCCCTCAGCACTAACCTGTCTGTTCAGTTCTCTCCATCGGCGGACAGGCTGTCACTGTGTGTCACCGAGACAGGTGTGTGGTGACGACTTGACACATCCCGACAGAATCCTTTCTTCCTCCATGAGCTCAAGCAACATTTCTTCTCCCCACAATGACTTCCTACAGGGTCGGAAGTGATCCATGAAGCTGGCTAGCTTGCCCCCATCTTGCATTTCTGCACTTTAGGGGCCACTGGGAAATCCTCAGCTGCCCCCTCCTGGATGTCTCTGCTGATGGACTTCTCACATCCTCATGTCTTTGACACCTGGGCAGCTCTGAGTTCTTTCTGTGTTGGGCTAATACCTGTGCCTTTGAGTACTGGGCTTTCCTGCTGGCCCCTGACTAAGTCAAACAAGCACAGCCGTTTCCAAAGCTCTTGTGTGGAGTAGTCGCTAGTCCATGACAGGTCTTCTTCTGTACCTATCGAATGGTGGGATGACTTTAGGTATTGTCAATTATTCACTCTACCCAGGCCGTCACAAATCTTAGAGAGCCTTTCTATGGATCAGAAAGATGCCTTTGCCAAGCCAAACGACTGCCACCTGGTGGACGTATGCTATAATGCTCCTGTGAATCCCAGTGCCCATGTCTTACTCTGCTTTGAGTGTCAGAGGCCTATTGAAGGACCCTTGTCACAAGTACCTACTGAAGCCCAGTTGTCCTACTTTCTTACTGTCTGGAAACTTCAACACTCACTGGGGTTACCCCTCATTCCCTCCTCTGCCCTCATGACTCACTTTCTGGACCAAACCTGCTAAGGAAAGCCAGCCTGTGCCCTTACACTTATGGCATCCTTCCTCTCATTCCAGTCTGGCCAGGATGGTTCTGAGTGGAGACTTGCATGAATCTAATTGTCCCTTGAAGCCGTGTGCAGAGCCAGTGGTGGGAATCACCATTCCTAGATAACCTGGGTGTTCTATGGTGGAGTGCCCAGCTCTGCAGGGCCAGGTACTGTCATAGACCACAAGACTGGCATGGGTCAGCTGCCAGGTCACAGTTCTTGTCTGCACCAAGCATCCTTAAAGAGCTGTGCTGTTCTTTCCTGTAGTTTAGGGAAGCCTGTCCTGTCACCAGGGACACAAGGACACATACACACAACAGGGTGTGAGGACCGTCCCTGTCTGGAGTCCCTTTCTGTGCCTCATCACTGCCTGGAAGAGAGATCTAAGTTTCAGCAACATCCTCTCTCTGGGTACACCCTGTCTCTGCTGTACCCAGAACTCGCTCAGCCTGGCTGGTTGCCAGGGTCCTTCTCAGCAGCGGAATGAGTTAGGAGAACTAGGAAGGCCCTTCAGATGCCATGAATTCTTTACAACATGTCTGCTTCGGTTGCTGCATTGCTGTCTTAAATTTCTGAGATGCCGGGGCAGCCAGCCTGCCTCTGACCACTCATGTGCCTCTCATTCCGGCCCTGACCCTGTCCTCCTCGGTGCCCCTCCTGGGCACCACAGCCCTGGACTCCCTGCAGCCCACACTACACAGCCCACAATCTGAGCCTGGACACCATCCAGGACGGAGTCAGGATAGGGCCCGGCTCTCCACAGAGCATTTGAGCCAATTAAAATGACAAATGGCTGAAGCTTATCTTGTCTCTTCTGCCCTCTCCCCCGCCACTCTGCATTTGGACCTTCCCTTGCAGGGAAATAGACGGGGAACACCTTCGCTCCTCCAGGCCTGAGAACCTTTCAAAGTTGGTGACGATGGCACGGCTGTCCCTTTACCTCCGCACCGTTCCGCTAGTGTTCTAGGACACCCTTGCTCTGCCAGGAGGACAAGGAGGAGGCAGAGAAGATAGGGAGAACGTAGACCACGGACACACAAGTAGAGACCAGAGGAGGTGGCAGGTGTCCTCCCAAGTCACTTTCTATGCTGAGTCTCCCAGCTCACTGATCCAGTAGCATGGCCCAGGGATACCCCTGTCTCGGCCTCACCAGCATGAGGACTATAGTCACACACCATTGCACCTGACTTTTTAAACCATGGGTTCAGGTTGTGGGGTTCAAACTCTGCACATTACAGCCTAAGCCATCTCCCTGCCCCCAAAAGACTGTTTGAATTTTTTAATAAAGAAATCCTTGGAGCTTATTTTAAGCTCTGACCTTGGGCTTTGGAGTTCTAGCAAAAAGCTGTATAATTACGGTAACAATGACCACCCCCTGCCTTTGCCTTTCAGGAAAGAGGGCCATCCTGCCTAGAAAAGAGCAGGCTCTTTGGAAGCAGAGGGCTTGGGAGACAGTCACGCGCATGTCCATCTGTCGGGTAGGCCAACTCCAGGGAGGCCCCTCTCCAAGAAAGTCCTGACTCATGGGAATCCTGTCCACCAGGAAGGCCTTTCTGCAGAAAGAGGCCCGTGTCTGAGGAGGGCTGTCTAGATGGGAGGCTAGCAGGTAGACGGGAGACATGGACGGGATGTTGCCTGTGCTCGTCAATGCCTTTGCTGGTGTGTCCACCTCAAGACATTTATTCTAATTTCCCTACAGCTCGCACTTCCGCCTCTAAGTTTAGCTGATTTAAAGATCTCAAAATATCATCAACAGAAGGTTATTTGAGATCTGAATGGGAGTCTTAAAACATCCCTTTGCTCCTGTCAAACCCCTGATGAACTCCTGCTTACCCTTAAAAACCCAGGCCAATTTTCCCCCTTCTGCGTGTCCTGCCCTCCTTTTCTGTGAGGCCCCACTTGTTCCACTGAGTTCATGAATGCTTCATGTCTGCTGCGTGCCAGGCCCTGCTGACCCAGGGATGACAGTAAAGAGAGGGAAGGAGACCGTGCCCTTTTCTGGGCATGGGCTTAAGTTGAAGGAAACAAATGTTAAAAAAAAAAAATCCTTAAAACTAAGCCATGTGAGTCCTGAACAAGATCGCAGCCAAGCATGGGCTGTACACCCGTAAATCAGCAGAGTTCGGGGCCATCCTTGGCTACATATTGAGTTCAAGGTAAGCCTGGGCTACTTGAAACTGTGTCTCAACAATAACAGATACTGTTAGACTCTATCACACACACACACACACACCACACACCACACACCACACACACACACACACACAACACACTTCCTTTGATTTCCCATGCTGATCTTTGTACGTGGTCTCCAAGTGAGCTGGGCAGGCATTAACAATTCTCCCCAACACCCAACTTCATGCTAAATGCCTCTCCCTTTGAGTTGGCTCAGGGCTCACAGTTCCCCAGCTCCTTGGGTCTAAGTCACTGTCACAGTTTCCTACTGACCAACCACTAAAGCAGCTCCCTCCACCGGCAGCCTGAGCCCAGGGGGCCAGGCAGGAGCCCTCGTCCTTCCTGCGAGTGATGCCCAGCTCATTGCAGGCCCAGTCACAGCTCCAGTAACGGTGGGTCTGAAAGGAGTTCAGAGATCCATCGGCCTTGCCTTCACAACGGTATGAGCTGTTGCTGTCTAACGATACAAGCTAAGCATCTACTGTGTCCCAGGTCCAGGGCTGGATGATTGACACACTTCGGCCATTTTCATCCTCTGACAGTCACCAAGCAGGCACATCCCTTTCACCTCCCAGGCAGAGAGATGGAGGTGCAGGGGAATTACACTGCAGTTAGTCATAGCTTGTCTACTTGGCATCAGCCTAGTCCACTGACTTGGACCTACCGAAATCCTATGGTCTGTTCCTTGTCCACATCAGCCTTCTTCCCTGATTGGACCCCCAGTGAACGGTATGAGAGGCCGGCTATTCCCACACTGGACCTGGGACACAGTAGCTGCTTAGCTTGTATCATTAGACAGCAACAGCTCATACCGTTGTGAAGGCAAGGTGATTCAAGGCCTGGCCAAGGCAGGAGCTGCATGTCTCTGTCGCTGAGAGCTGGTGCCGGTGGCTCAGGCTGATGACCTTGCCTCTGTGCTCCTGTCCTCCATACATGTCCCCTGAGGTCAAAGGCTGTGGGTGTGAGTCACAACGCTGCTGTCACCACAGCTGCTGCCTAGTTCAGACCAGAGACTGGGGGATGCCATTCCCAAGCCAAGTGCTCACCAGCCCTGGGCACCACCCTGGAGGCAGTGGACCATTTGCAAAACGAGGGGAGGCAGTGGCCTTACCCGTCACTCGGCCCACTAATCACAGGGGTACAGAGGAAAGTCGTGTAACTAGGTCCAAGGTCAGGAAAAGCAACTAGAGCAAGTTTCGCTGCATTGTGGCCTTGGCCTGCCTCTCCCCCTAGGCCTCAGCTCCCATTTCCAGGCACTGGAAGGAGCTGTTATACGGCAAGCACAAAGCACTGACTTGCAGGCTGGAGATCACTGCACCCACCTTAGCTACCTGGACCCAGCTGTTCGTACTAAGCCTCAGGTGTTTTTCCTACATCACGAAGTCATGGCAGTCACCTACTTCTCATCCTTGCTGTGCAGAAGGAGAGGGTGCCCTGCATGTTGAGAAAATAACCACCACCTGCAGAGGACTTCTAAAACAGCAATGTCAGAGTCCCAGAGCAAGCATCTGCAGGATGTTGCCAGCTGCCTTAGCCCTGCAAGTGTCCTTGTGCCTTCCCAGGGTCACAGACCGGCTGAGCACCGGGAGAACAGGGCTCCCAGGCCCTTTCCCAGAAGGAGCTGTTTCTCATCGCCAACCCCTTGCACATACACAAACTAGAACTTTCTGGCTCTCCCAGGGCAACCGCAGCTGCTGCCTGAGACAGAACAGTGCCCTTGAGAAGGCAGCTCAAGGGCATGAATTCAGCCTGATTTCATCCCCGGCTTCCCCTTGCCTTACAGCCTACAACCTTGAAGATGTAGCACGCTGTGTGGGCTGGACCAGGACATAGTGACAGCGGGCAAGAAATAGGAGCAGGAGGCAGAGACCATGAGATCAGCGGTGGTGAGGGTCAAGGCCAGAAAGCAGAGGTGTCAGGCAGGGGCAGGTTTCAGCAGCTTCATGGTAATAAATAAACACGTTTCTATAGTAGTTCCCTCAGGTCTGGATCTCCAAGCCCTCGCTGAGCACAAGTCCCTCTCACATCCTCTGTCCTGTGCATCCTAGCATCCTAACAGTGCCCTGTGACTCCAGCCTAGACATGCCTGGGCCTTTACCACATTCCATACGCACGTGTAGCTACAGAGGACCCTCAAGACTATTCGCTATCCTCTAGCCCTAGCCTTCCCCGAGCCTCACAATCCGTATGACTGACATTCATGGGCTTTGTAGGGGCTGGGCTGGGCTCTCCCAATTCAGGTCAGAGTCCCAAATAGCACAGGACTTGGACAGGGAATCCTCAAAGGGGTGCTAAGGTAAACTAGAACCATTAGGCTGGGCTCTCATCCATTGTGACTGGTGTCCTTATACAAAGAGATCAGAGCACACAAGCACACACAGAGGGACGCAGTGTGAGGATATGGGGGAGGATGGCGCCTGCACACCAAACAGCAAGGTCTTGGAGGAGCGAGCCATAGCCTTGATCACAAGCATCCAGTCTGCAAAACTGTGAGAGAATAAACATCTATTGTTTGAGTCGCCAGGGCTGTGAGTCTGTGCTGTGGCGGCAACAGAAAATCCGCCTACGGACTGGGTACGGAGACATACTGGGCATCAAGATGGTTGAGGCAGGGGGTTATGAGTCCCAGCCTAGCCTGAACTATAGAGAAGGAAGAAAGGAAGGGAGGGAGGGAGGGAGGGAGGGAGGGAGGGAGGGAGGGAGGGAGGGAGAAAGGAAGGAAGGAAGGAAGGAAGGAAGGAAGGAAGGAAGGAAGGAAGGAAGGAAGGAAGGAAGGAAGGAAGGAAGGAAGGAACCCAAAGAACTGGGCAGTGGTGGTGCACACTGTTAATCTCAGCACTTGAGAGGTAAAGGCAAGAGAATCTCTGTTCGAGGCCAGTCTGGTCTACAAAACAACTTCCAAGACAGCCGGGATTGTTACACAGAGAAACCCTGTCTCAAAAATTTTTTTTAAAAAGCCAAAATAAGTAAGTAAATAAATAAAAAAAAAATAGTCCCAAAGAAATCCAGGACAAGTCTCCCTTAGTACCTGTGGCTCCTCACAGAATATCTCACCCTGCCTCCCACCCTTAACCTCCCCATTCCAGGGGCTGGGTTTCAATTCCCTTCCCTCTGATCCCTATAGATCTCAGCCATTTTGGCTGTACTCTCTCGGTCCTCTTGACTTCCATCTGTCCTCTCTCAGTCTCCCCTTCTCTCTCCTCTCATAATCTGGTTCGTCTGGACTGTTCCAGATGCCTCTGGCTGTTCTTTCCCTCATACCTGCAATAAAACCTTCTCCTCAACCCTACCTAAGAGTGGTCAGGCCCTTGTTTTCAGGAAGGAAGGAAAGTTTGCACAAATGCCAGGCTTAGTGTCTCAGGCTTATAGTCCCAACACCTGAGAGCTAAGACTAGACAGTCATTAATTTAAAGCCAGACTGGGCTACATACTCAACACTGTCTCACTGTCTCAAAACAAAATCAAAGAAAAAAGAAAGAGAGTGGGGAGGAGACAAGACGGACATGAGCCTCCATAGGACCTTTGGTTCAATCAGGAGACACAGTCACTCAGCAGCTGTTTGACCAATGAACGGAGAGAGAGGAAATCAAAGATGAGTCCATCAAGTGGTTCATGGTCAAGTCAGGATCAGAGAAGTATGGGAGAATGTGTTTCTTCAGGGTATGCCCCACGTGACAATCTTGAGCCCTTACTGTGGTCTTCTCTATACTCAGGCATCCATGTGGGCTTCTGTCCTTGGAGAGATGAATCTCCCTCCTTTTCTCAGGCCCCAGAGTAGGGAATGGAACAGGGCTGTATATGCTCCATAGCCTCGGTGTCCATCCCCAAACTCCTGATACTTCCACCCTGGCCTCAGTGTCCACCCCCCGAACTTCTGCCCCTGAAGCTAGCTGGGTGGTCTGAAGGGTGAGGGCGAATGGGGTAAGAAGGAATCAGCACCACAGGTGCCTGCAAAGGTGGTTATAAAAGACCAATTTTCTCGCATCACTGTGTGTATGGGCCAGGTGGTGGTGGCACACACCTTTAATCCCAGCACTTAGGAGGCAAAGGCAAGCAGATCTCTGTGAGATCTGGTCCACAAGAGCTAGTTCCAGGACAGCTAGGGCTGTTACACAGAGAAATCCTGTCTCGAAAAACCAAAAAATAAAAATAAAAAAATCAGAAATGGGGGTTTTATATCAGTCCATTTTCTGTTGTTAATAAAATAACACTGTAAACTGAGCCACTTTATTAAAAATGGGGAAGTGTGTATTTTAGCTCCTAATTCTAGATATCCAAGGTCAAGAAATGAAGTTTGGTAACAGCCTTCTTGCTTACAGGGTCTATAGAGGCTTAGTAAATTATACCCAATAAGAGACAAGAGATGGGACAGTGTGTTTTGCTTTGGGTCTCTGTCCTTCATATAGAACTGCTAAGACTCAACTGTAAGGCTCTTCTCCACTCTGGAGAGCTCATCTAATCATAAAGCTACCAAAGACTCTCTGGTTACATCAGGCTAAGTGCCCACCATCTTGATGCATCACTGTAGGGTTAAATGTCAACAAGAGATTCAGAGGGACAGAGACATCAAACCACAGCAGCTTCTTCCCCATATTGAAAACGACAGGTCATCTTGAAGTTCATCATTTTGCTCTTATTTTGCAGTCAATGTGGATGGGTGGGTGTTGGTGTCCCCACTGGACCAGGTGACTTCTCTTCATCTCAGGAACACCAAAGGGATGTCACAGTCTTGCCTTCATGGGGTTACGCAGAGCAACCAGGGACACTCTGTGTCCTCTTGTCCTTCCTATGTTGTCTAACTTCTGTAAGTCCTGCTGACAGGTCCAGCGAGAGGCTGGTGACATTGAAGATTCTCCTAGTCCTAACTCTTTGTTCAATTTTCAGTGTTCATCTTAACAGTGACCATAGTGAGTACAGGGGTGTTGTTCTCTGTGACTGTCACAAATCTGCTGCCTCAAGCAGCAAGCATTTGTTCTTGAGCAAGTCCTGGAGGCAGAGGCCTGAAAACTCGGTGTCAGCAGGGAAATGTCCCCTCCAAAGACTACGAGAGATGCTGCCTGCCTTCTTCCAGCTTCCAGGTGGTTCTTGTCTTATGTCTGCCTCCAGCTTCTCTTGACTTAGCATGGTATGTCTGTGTCTGCTCTTCTCCCATCCCACTATGAGGACCCCTGTGACCAGACATAATTTCCATGTGGGAAATCCAAGGTGATCCCTTCTGAAGACTCGGACTTCCCACATAAGCCAATCTCCTAGAGGTCCACCAGTCAACACACAGCAGGAACACTAGCCCAGTTCTCCAGAGCACAGACAAGAGTCCTCTTTCTTGTTCAGAGTCAAGGATGCTGTGAATCAGAGCAAAGAAGGACTTGAGGCCAAGGCCGGGGTGGAGGTGGGGATGTGGGCTGGAGAAGGTAGGTTCGTTGCTTTCTTCATTGCTATGATGGAGTACATGAAAACGGCAAACGAAGGGTAGAAGGGCTTGCACTGACTCACAGTTGGCACACACAGTCCATCACGGTGGGGCAGCCACGGCAGCAGAATTGTGAAAGAACTGGTCCCATGGCATCACAGTCAGGGACTGGACAGACATGAATGCTAGAGCTGAGTTTTTAAACGTCAAGGGAGAAAAAGCTTGGCTGCTGAAAAATGCTTCATGGAACAAAAAGGAACAGCATTTAGAGAGAGCAGAGGCCACCCTGTCCCAGAGGATCTTGGTGATGACACAACCTACTTGGGTTCTCTAGCTTTCAACACATCAAAAGGCACACCTCTGGCGAGCCCACTCCTTGGTGGCATGAAGATCATGTTGAGATGACCCCATCAGTAAAGTACCTCAGGGGCACGAGGACCACGGCTCAGATTTCCAGCACCCGTATATATAATAGCCAGGTGTGACAGCATGTGCCTGAAATCCTAGTGCTGGGTGCTAAAGGGGGTCAGAGAGGGTGACCCCCAGAGACCATTGGCAAGGCGTTCTAGTAAAATCTCAAAAATGAACAAGGAGGGGAAGCTGAACAGATTCAATGGTTAAGAGCACTTGTTGCTCTTACAGAGGACACAGGTTTAGTTCCCAGCACCCATGTGGCAACTCATAACCATCTGTGACTCCCATTCCAGGAAATCCTATGCCCTCTTCTGACCTCCTTGGGCACCAGACATGCACAGGGCGCACATACACACAAGCAGGCAAAAGATTCATACAAACAAAATAACTAAAATGAAGTGGAGACCAACCGGGAAAGATACCTGGCATTGACCTCTTGACTTCACATGCACACATGCACGCATACACACACACACACACACACACACACACGGGTGTGCACACATACCAGCACTCTTACACCCACACACAACAGAGAGAAGATACTGTTGAGCCTATCTGTGCCTAAAGCCCTCTTCCAGGGTGCCATCATGAGCTCTAGATTCTAACCTCATCTCTGTCACTCACTTCACTCTGTGACCTTGAGCCAGTTAGGGGAACCTGCGTATGCCTCAATTTCCTTGCCTGAAGAAGGCAACACCTCTTTCAAGAAATCATATGGTAAACCAGAAAGCTTGCCTACAGGTTGTGGCAAAGAGCAAACATTTAGAGATTACTAACTCCTACCCTTGTTCCTGTCAGAGAGCATCAACATTTCAAAAGAAAGAAAGCCTGGCTTCTGGGCTTCCTGGGAAGCATTTGAAGCCATCCGGACCACAATTTCTCCATCCTCATTGGTAAAAGGAGCTCTCACTTACATTGTTATCTTCATTTTCATGGGACCCGCTCAGCAAAGTGGTCTTCTGGGTCACAGCTCCCTTAGTGGTCACAACCCAAAGCAACCAGAACAAGTGAGCATGAATGTTTGGGACCTCAGGCAATGCCAGATCCTAAGATGCAAAGCAAACTCCCATGGCTTTCTCCTGAAGCCATCCCTTGGTTCTTTTGCCCTTTGAGTGTTGGTCCCCTGTACTCTGGCCCTGGCAATTTCCTACAGAGGAGGAATTTGTGACAACGATAGACTTTGGCCACTTAGCAATCTCAGTAAGAACTTCTCATTCCGTGTGAATAGTCTGTTCATAAGCCACGAAGGGCACTATTCTCCCGTTGGCCTCATGGACCCATCGTTATCTCTTAAGGCTGAGTTTGGTGACTGGTCAGACATGTGATACAGTGCAGTGACACATGACTTCCAAGTGGAGTGGCAGAACAGAGATGGACAGTCTACCTGTCACAATCTGCTTGGTAACTCAGCTAGCCAGAGGCACAGTTGGAGAGAGGAGGGAGCACTCAGGTACTCTGCTTCCTAATCCAGAACTTTCTCCCCAATCAGCTCCCATTCCCAGGCCTACTGATAAACCTTATTGATCAAGTGGTTGGGATGGATTTGTGCTATGCAGTTCCTTACTGAATTAGAGGGCTCACTACTGCCATTCAAGAACCAGTCAACTGCAAACTGTGGAGAAGCTAATCTTCAGCCTTGGTTGGGATATAAGCACTATAAACACACATCCATAACTGCCACATCAGTGCTGCCCCATGTGTGTGAGGGATGCTAGGGCAGCCTCCCTGCAGGGATGGCTGTACAATGCCACGCGCTATCTCCCATCAAGAACCAAGGAGCGTCTTCCCTGGACGCTGTGGTACCTGGACCACACAGGTTCTTATCTGTCCCCGTGTGGGCCGAGCCTCTGTGATTAAGTACTTCAGGTTCGTTTTTTGGACTGGCTGCTCCTCCCTTTCCAGCTCTCTTCCTGTTTTCAGATATTCTATCATGGCTCAGGTTGGTCCCACTGCTCCGGTTAAAATGACTATGCAAGTCCAGGTGCTAGCTGGAATTGTAATTGTGGACCATTTACTCAGAGTACTTGGCTGCTGAGCCAAGGTTGAATGGAACTGGTTGGCGCCCTGATGACCCACAGAGCATTCCTTCATTTCACAGATGAAGAAAATAAGAAACAGGCAGAACCTCATGACCTTAGGGCATAAGTTTATAACACTTGTCACAGAAGCACCAAAGGAGGTGGTCACCATAAATAGAATTGGTGAGACAACCCTAATTTGGGTGGCCTGATCCCCCTTCTTTAGCCATACCTGTTTTGGGCACACCAGACATGCCATTCTCTGTCTCACATGAACCAGTGATTGGAGTCTTGGCTGGCACCCAAGAGAACGCAAATAGAGTGACTGCATCTGGGATGAAGGACAGGTCCCTTGGGCCCCCAAAGGCATCACTCCCCCTGCCCCCAGAAACACTTAGGAGACCCAGTGCTGGCAGCTACTCATGTCTGTGTGACGATCTGAAGTGTTAATAAGCATGATTTACGAGTTTCTGAGGGAAGAGAATGGGAGCTGCTCTCTCCGTGACACAGAGCCTGGTCCCGGGGGTGCCGGGATGAGTAATGCTCTCCCATGGGTCAAAGGGCTCTGTCTGAGTCCAGGGATGATGTAACTCCTCAAGGAGCCTGAGTCTGCTGCCCATAACTTACCCTCCCTGGGACAGGGATGGTGCATCTCCAGCCGTGTTGGTTGCCTGTGCCCAGGGGATATGGCATGAATCTATCAGTCCCCCTGTTCAAGACAGGTCAGGAGGCAACAGGCACAAAGAGAGACCAGTATACTGTGTCCATGGGCCCCTGGGGGCCAAGGACAAGGTGATAGTCTTGGGGTGATTCCCAGGACAAAGCCAGGCCAGTCAGTGAAGGGCCCAGTGTGGCTTTGAGTCGGGATGGAAAGAAGTTCCCAGTACTTGAACACATTCCTCCACGAAGAGCAAATTGTCTCCTGAGGCACAGAGTCCCTCATTTATGGAAAAGTTCGACAGAAACTGATCCCATGCACAGTCATTGAGATGGTTGTTGTCAAGAGAAACAGAAAATAGCAAGTGCAGATGAGCTTATGTTAAAGTCGGAGCCCCTAGGCGCGACTGCTATGGTCACAGACTGTTACAGCAGCGATGAAATAAAAATGGTCTGGATAGAATTTCTGAGAAATTAGCATGGTCTGGGGAGATGTCCCGGTAGGTGTAGGGCTTGATGTACAAGCATATGGGACCAAGTTTGGATCCCCAGCACCCACATAAAAAATCCAGGCACAGTGCATTCCTCTAATGCCAGTGTGGGGGCCACGGGTTGGAGAGAGGATGATCCCTAGGGCCAGTTGGCAGCCAGTCTAGCCAGTCAGGGAGCACCAGTTTCAGTAAGTGACTGTCTCAAAAAACATAAGGCAGAGAGGCTGAAAAGATGACTCAGCAATTGAGAGCACTCGCTTCTCTTCCAGAGGACCTGAGTTCGGTTCCCAATACTCACTGCCTAAAACTGCCTGTGACTCCAGCTCCAGGGTACCAAAGGTTCTCACCTGGCCTCTGAAGGCATCTATACTTACACAGACACTCACTCAGACATACTGATATATACAAAATAACAAGAAAAAAGATGGAGCCAGCCATAGTGCCCCCCCTTTTAAACATAATTCTTTATTGATTCTTTAGGAATTTCACATTGTGTACCCCAATCCCGCTCACTTCCCAGTCCCTCCATATCCACCTTTTACCCCTGCAGCATACCTCCCAAAAGGACCCCACCAAAATTAATTAAAAACTAAACAAAACAAACAAACAGAAAGCCACCTCGCTCCTCTGTCTTTCCAGCACCTCTTCATCCATTCTAGTGGCACTGGGTGCTGCAGTGTGTCATATACACCCTTCTGTCCAACCAGCCCCACCAAACACTGTTCATTGCAATGAGGTATAGGTCTGGTTCAAGACCTCTGGCACAGAATCGTCACTGGACCCTCACTGTAACTCCTCTCAGATGCATCCTCCTGTTGCCCTGAGTCATGGGGATCCCGAGGTTACCGTTCCACAGGACCAGTCCCTTTGTGGCTCCAGCAGGTCACAGATGGGGCAGATGTTAGGGTGGACCCAACCAAGGCCCAGGATGTGGGTCTGGGTGGTAGATGAGCTGGTTGGTTTGGGCCACCACCCCCTCAGGTGAGGGGCAGAGCCAGCTCTCCTAGAACCATGCCATCAGGGCCAGCTCTCCCAAGCCTATGATGAGGAGTGGGACCATCTCTCCCACAGCACACACCTTTAATCCCAACCATTAGGAGGCAGAAGCCAAAGAACTCTGTGGATTGGAAGCTAGCTTGGTATACAGAGTGAGTTCCAGGTCAGGTAGAGATACAATGAGACCTTATCTCTAAATAAATAAGGTGGAAGAAAACACCCAATATCAACCTGCATGTACATACATGTACACACACACACACACATTAAAGAGAATTGCCATTTTATCCATCAATCACAGATTGTGGGCATTTTAGTGCATGTTAGTTATACGTACATGAAAGAATTAAAAACAAATCCAGTAGAAAATAATGCATGTATGCTCCTGTTCACATAGCACTATTACTTATCAAAAGGGTGGGAAAGACTCGTGTTGCTCTAGGAATGGTGAATTCCACAAAAGGGATATTAAATAGTCTCAAAAAGGAACGACGTGCTGGTGTGTGCCACATCAGTGACCCTTGAGCATGCATGTTCTGGAAATCAAATCAGTCACAAAAGGTCAACAAATGTCTTATCCACTGACATGAGGTGTCAAGAATGGTTGGTCAGGTAGAGACAGACAGTGGAGTAGAGATGGCCGGAGAGACAGTGCTTAGACGGGACAAAATTGGAGTCAGGGAAGACAAGGAAGTCTGGAGACTATTACGGCTGCTATGACTGCACTCAGTGCCCCTGAGCTGTACCCTTTATTAAAGTAGTTACAATGATCACTAAGTTGCTCATGACTTGAATATCCTTATGGTTTTAGTAAAATGAGAAGCTGCAAGGTGGGTGATCTCCTGGGGAGGGACTCGGGCTCCAGACAAGAGAGGACGGTTGGAGCCTTGCGGAGACTGGGCTCTGCCGCAAAGGAGAAGGAAGAGATAAACCTAGGGAGAGCGAGAGATGCAAAATATGCGTTCAGATGGTGGCCTCCTCAACACTATCCTCCAGAGCCCCTGGTGACAGTCACTAAAAAACACTATCATGGATAACCTGGTTGGAGAGCACGGTCCAGATCAGACACCGCTGAGCAACTAATTTGCCTGATCCTAGAAAGCTCCCCATAAACCTAAGGAAGAGTCTCTCGGCCCCTTCTATAGAAAAGGGAAACTGAGACTCTGTATGACTAAGTGTCTTGAGCCAGAGATGTATTGGAGCTTGCTGTCACTCAGCAGGCACAAGAGACCAGGGCCTGAAGCTATAGGATGGGGAATATGTGGGACAGCATCTCAGCTGCTCACAGCCTAGAACTCCTCAGCCTCTGCCCCTTAGTCCCAGAGTCTTACTATCACGGCTTAACTCCTCTAGACCTCAGACTCTGTGAGCAATCCGGGGATGGCAATCACACCTGCCCTGTAGCTTTGCTTAAGGGCTAAAGGAGACAAGCATGCCCAGCTCTTAGCATTATACCTGGCACAGAGAAAGTGATAGGAGCCACGAGAGCTCTCCTTGGGAGCACCCATCTCACTCCGTGCCTGCTCAAGGCCCTTGGTCTTCACCCTCTCATCACACTGGGGTCTCTTCAACCAGGCTTTAGGGCTCTGGGATTCTTGCAGCTGTCCTCACTGCTCTCCCCAGACCATGTGCTATTTGAATCTACTTCCCTCATCTCTGAGTCTCTGGTAGCAGGGGAAGACAGGTACAGTATGTGTCCAGAGAAAGGCTGGAATAATAAATGATGCTTGGTGCCCTTTGACCAAAACACCCCTCCTGCAGCTGTCACTGGAGCCCCAGCCAGGCCACAGAGAGGAAGAACTACAGGGAGACCTGTTCGTGAGGAAGGCCAGAGCTGTGTCCAGCCCAGACAGGCTCCAGCAACCGGATGTGCAGGGCTGTTTTCTGGGTCCAGCTGATTCCACTGTGGATAAGAGGGACCAGGCGGCTTTGGCTGTGGAGGGCTATACTCAGCTCTCAGCAGACCGGCGCTGGGAGGAAGTGACAGTTGTGGGCCTCCGTGCCTCCGGGGACGTGGTGGCTCCTAAGGACAGCTTGGCTGGGGAAAGCTGGAGCCTGCGGAAAAATGAGAGTGGGAAATGAGAGTCAAAGAGTCAAGGGAAACACGCAGCTGTTAACGGGGACGCTTTGGCTTTTGTCTCTCCAGGAGGAAGAGGGTGGGGAATGGAGAGAGGACGCTCGGGCTGGCTTCCTGCTCTGCCAGTCTGGCGGCATCACCTAGATAATGGCTGATAGCAGTGGAAACAGGGGACAAGATAAAGACAGACCCCGGAGCCAGGGAGGAGCAGCCAAGGGTTGAGGAAGGCGAGAAGGAAGGGAAAGGTCTCGAAACGGTCTCACCGTGACGCTGACTTTGGTCTGTTTGGCTGCCAGATGGCACAAGAGGCCCATGGACAGCAGCTTGCTCTGGCCCAGGAGTCCCTCCTTTCCTCCATCAAAAGATTAACCCATCTTTCATCCCCTGAGGAAACTGCTGTGGAGTTTGCGTTGTTAGAAACATGACTTCACCACTGGATCTTCATCCCCTCCTTCTCTGGAAGCCACTTCCTCCCGTGTGGGGATTTTGGCCACTTCAGGTTTGGGCATCACCTGCTGAGACACTAACCTCAGCAGCTCTGGTCCCAGGCAGTGGGCTTCTGGCTAAGACGGCTCTGCCTCCACACAGGTGAAGCTCCTGACAGACAGCGCCAGGCTGCCCCTCTATGCAGGGCCTAACGAACCACCCTGTGCTTGGATTCTGCCCACCATGTAGAGAAGACTGATTTCCCTCAGCCATACTGCTTCCTGAAGAGCCAGGCTGGGCTGGGCGCTGAGTGAGGCCTGAGAATGAGGCAGCCTGAGCCCCTTCAGAAGAATGCCCATGATTATGGGCCCTCTCTCCACATGTGAACCTGGCAGACTGATCCCCTTCAGGAGCCTTTAGTGTTCTGCTCCCTTCTCAGTGTGCTCTGCTGGCTGTGGAGGCTGTAACGTGTGTGCGGCTTTCTCAGTCCTGGAGCCTCCCTGTTGGGGTCTAAACCCTGTTGCTTCCCATGGAGCTGTCCACACTCCTCTGAAACCCAGGCCTCTGCGTGACACACCTCTGCTTTCACCTTCCGCAACTTCACACATGCCAACCACACATCTGTATGCTTGTTTCCTCATGAGATGTGGCAACAATGTGGAAAAAAACAAGAATGACGATCCTTGCCCGCAGAACTTGAAATCTGATGAAGGGGGATGGGAAATTAGCAAATAATAATCACAAACCCTGGAAAGAGATTTGTTATCAAGAGATGGGGGGTGTGCGGGGTGAGGAGAGGGTGCTAGCTCCGGTGTGGTCAAGGATGAATGTACTTTTCTCCAGGAAGGTCACTGACTTCCAAAGTGAATCATTATACCTGTACAGAATTGCAAATCCTAAGGAGAAGCAAGGTAAAAAGACAAGGCCAGAGACCGAGGAGAGAGGAGAAAGGCGATAGTCTCTAGCATTGTATGGAGGGGAGAGGAGAAAGGGATCGTCTCCTGACATTGTATGCTGAAGCAGGATTTCAAAGGCCAAGTGGAGCTCTGATAACTCTCTAAACAAGGCTGTTTGTTCCGGAAGAGGAGAAAGCACCTCAGTGTTTGTAAGAATTTTCCCAGAAATACAGCTAAACCCTCTCCCTTTGCAGAAATGAGTCGCTGGGGTGAAGGAGACTTCAGAAATGTGATTGAGCAGGGGAACACCTTGGAAATGTCACCTGAATCCAAAGAACCAACCAATAGAGTTCATCCCAAACACAGGGCTCCACACACCCCTTCCTAAAACGAAAACAAAAGCACAGGAAATTCCCAATCCGGAAGCCATGTCTCTCCTGCTTCTCTACCCCTTCACTTGTCACAGGCCCTTTCTCCCTGGGCACCTGGCACTCTCGGAAGACACCGAATGAGTTAAAGTGCTCAGGACTTTGTGTGGGGGCTTATCCGCACATACACTAGAGGTGCAGTTTTACTCTGACCACACTCTCACAAACACACACACACAGAGACACACAGTCCTCTCTCACACACACATACACATGTACACACGTATACATACACAGACAGACAGACAGACAGACATGCACACATATGTGCACACACGAAGAGATACACACACACACAGGACAGAAAGAAGGCATGGAGGGAGGAAGGAAAAGAGGAAAAGTCCAGGGCTAATCAAGACTGGAGATGTAGTTAGGTTGGCAGAGTGCTTGCACAAAGCTCTGAGTTCAATCCCCAGCACCATAGAAACTGGGGAGAAGTGGCGCATGCCAGTAATCCAAGTTCTTGGGAAGTAGATATAGGAAGATCAGAAGTTAAACATCATCCCCAGTTACATAGTAGATATGAAGTCAGCCTGATCTACATGAGATCCCATTCAAACAAGATTAACAAGCAAATGAACAAATTAAATAGCCTTAGTGGTAGAGTGCCCTGGGTTCAGTTTCAACTATGGGAGGGTGGGGTCAGGAGACAGAAGGGACATCTCTCATCACATGGCACTGGTGTGTTTGCCACCAGCTTCTGCAACCATTCTGAGCCTCTTGTGCTTACAGGAGAGTAGTGTTATCAGGAAGAGAGGTGAGTCCGTGGTGTCTGGCTCTGGGATGGTGGTTTTCCTGTCATGGACTTGGCCTGTCTCTAAGCTAAGACCCCAAGGACAGTGGGTGCTAACTGAGCACCTGGAAGACCCTGAGAAGTAAAAGCAGTCTCTACGGTGGAGCATGCAGCCCGCCCTTGCTCTAAGCCTCCTTTCATCCCAGGAATGTGTGTTTAAGAGACAAAGTCAAGAGACTTATCTTCTACCTCTTGATGTCATGGAAAAAAGCCTGAATCTGGTCTCAAAAGACCTAGATTTTAATTCCAACAATAGGTAGTGGCTTTGGCTACCAGGTTGGCAAAAGGCCTTCCCGGAAGACCTTCTAGGGCCTGGCAAGAAGCTAGTAAGATAGGATTCCCTTTTGTACACCTGGTCCTTGGAACTTTCCGGGAGCTCAGCTTCAACTCTGCTGTGCCACGGCGAGAAGAGCTGAACACCTGGCGACCCAAGAAATTCCCTGAATCCTGCGTGTTCAGAACTCTCCCCAAAGCTCTCAGGCTCTTGGGGTAGCATGCTGGCATGTGTGTGTGCAACGGGGCTCACCTACTGGGCCACGCTGCACAGGTAAAACCCTCCTTAACATGAAAATTTCAGAGTGGGTCGTGGTGGCACACACCTGCAATTCCAGCGCTTGGGAAGCAGAGGCAGGAAGACTGTGCATTTGAGAGCAGCCTGTGCTATAAAATAAACAAATAACAAGTAAAACCAAATATTGGAGCTTGCTAGCGACACTTGGGAGTGTTTGAATGTACTTGTTATACACAAATGTTGACTCTATAGGCAGTGGTCACCTCTAAATGCTTGCACACAAGTCCAACCTTTTGGCTTCACGGCACAGTCTCTAATCTACAAAGCCCAGGTTCGAGAGCATCACAACCAAGTCACCAAAACAAACCTAATGGCATTTTAAGTCACTTTCAACTCCACGACACAGTCTCGAATCTACGAAGCCCAGGCTTGAGAGCATCACAACCAAGTCAACCAAAACAAACCTAATGGCATTTTAAGTCACTTTACCATTTGTGATGGGCCACAATCACAGTTGTCCTCCGCTTGCCTTTGGCCCGTGGTCTGCAGGTTGGATCTGCCTGGCAACATGCCTGTTTTTCTTTTGAAAGATAATGGAAGAACTTGAAGTCCAGTGACTCATTTTCCAGATGTAGGCCCGCCCAGTCCATGGGGTTCCTCTCTGCCTCAGCTGTCTAAAAAGGGATGCCAGGACAGTGGCCTCAGCCTTCCTTCCATTCTGTCTTGTTCGCTAGTTCCCCAGATCCGGCTTTGGAAAAATCCCCAAGAGCTCAACTAGTCACAGCTTCCACTTACAGCACACCCTAAAGACCAGACACCCAGTTCAGTCCTTAACTGTCCCTCCCGGGCATCTCCGCAGCTTGAGTGCCCTCAGCAGCTGCTGACGGGCCAAGATGTCTCACAGTGAAGTGAAACATGCCCCCAGCAATGCTGCAGCATGCATGGACAGCCCATTTATATTGGGTTGCATGGTCTGAGTTGATAAAGAGAACTGACCAGGTCTCTTCTCCAAGGAACAGGTTCCACCGAGACTCGAACCAGAGAATTAACCATTACACCACAGTAATCATGGAAAAGGCATCTAGGAAAGGCATAGGAGTAAATTGCCCAGGGTCCACTCAGCTCCTAGTGGGCTTCTTTCTCCATCAGCTAGATATTCTACCCAGGATGCTTTATAATGGGTGCACCTCCAATGCACGTGTGTGTGTGCATTGTGTACACGCACATACACACGTGCACATACAGGCTATAAATTCAATCCCAGGAGGGCCAAGAGCATGGAGCACACAAAGCCTTCCTTGTAAGTTGACCACACTAGGAATAGGGTGTGGGTGCTCAGACTGGGCCAGAAGGTTTGCCCCAATGTGTTTCTCTGGATCCTGCCAAGCCTGGCCCTGGTGAAACCTTCATACGCTGCTTCGGAACATGAAAAACAAGGGAAGTCAAGGGTGGTCCGGTGCTCACCTTCTACCAAAACAATGTAAGTGTGCTAAGTCTCAAAGCCTACAGAAAAGGCTCAAAAGACCTCTCTGCACGCCTCAGCATCTCAGCTCTGAGGGATACCAGTCTATGGAGGTCCAGAAGGCCTACCCAGGACACAGAGAAGGCCTGGAAATGTAGTGGGGGAGGGGCGGGGACCGAGTGGGGAGTGGGGGTACCCACGCCCCACCCCACCCCCACCCCATTCTGGCTCCCACCCTATTCTGGCTCCCATATTGTCCAAGCTGTTAGAGGGAACAGGGTGACTTCTCATGAGAATTCTGATAGATGGGCTCCTCCACCCCTCCCCCTCCTCAATTAAAGCGAAGCTGTTGCAGCCCCGGTGCAGAAACCACTTCCAAGCCAGGCATGACATCAACATTTCAGTGATAAGGGGTGGACAATGGGGTGTTAGACTAATAGAAAAACAGTGCTGGATAAGGCCCGGCTCCTGATACTCGGGCTGATGGGAAATACCATTGTCTGTCGGGTGTCAGCTGAGTCCCTGGGCGACAGGGATTCCAGAGCCAGGGAGACTTTGAGAGGCATGGGAGGGGGGAGGGGACAGGAGGAGGGCGGAGGGCAACAGGAGAGCAGAGAGGCCACAAGTGCCACAGAACCAAGTCTGGCAAACTGTGGGAGACGGGAGCTGCCTGGTATATCCCTTCCCGGAAGCCTCCTGGTGTGCCCTCAAGCTTTCATCCTGTCTCTGTAGCGGGACAGATTTAGGCTCAGGCAGAAATTAAATTGGACCCTCCGCTTCTCCTCACGCTCTTCTCAAGACACGTGCCAGCTCTAACAAACCTAATGGATGTACTTGGTTTTCCTGCTACGTGGTTGATTGTTTGTTTGTTTGTTTTGCAAAGCTGAAGATCAAACCCAACGTCTCATGTGTGCTAGGCAAGCCCTCGACCAACTGAACTATATCTCCAAGAACAGTTTTTTTTTACAGAATTTTGCATTTTTGATCAAAGTAAGTCACAAACATGGCTGCTGGGTCTTACACCAATAATAAAAGAATATTTAACAACAGAAGAAAAATACTGGGCTACCTGTTATTACCAGTCCGCTCCCTCTCAGACTCTCTCCCTGGAAACCACTGTTAGCGCCTAGCTGCTGCTCCAGCAACCCCACTCAACCCCTGTGCCTCCTCCTCACATCCACTCAGTGCCCTGCAATGTTTGAACTAAATAATCCTCCCTGATTATTCCGAGAATAAAAATATTTCTGTGAGCCTGCTTCTTGCATCTCTGTCCTCGTTTGGATCTACTCTCTGCTCTTGAACGGTGTCTCTCTAGGGAAGTGTATTTTTTATCTGCTGAAGTACTAGGTCCTAGGTGGAAATCATCTTTGCTTTGTGTGTTCACAGGGCTGAATCCGTTGTCGCTCCCTGGCCTGGGTCTCCAAGCGCAGCTTGGAACGTTTCCATTTCCCATCCTTCTTGTTGGGAGCATCCATGTTGATATCATGAAAAGCATGTCTTTCTCCTTCATCACCCTAGACAGAAACACATGCCCTTCAACCGTGAGAAACGTTTGTTATTTCTTAGCTCATTTCTGCCTCTGCCCATGGCTTCCCTGCTCCCTGTTTAGATGTTCTATTAGCCAGACTATTAGAAACCTGGCTTGGTACTTGAAACTTTTCATCTTTTTTGATCCATTTTTCTGGGAGTTTCTCCAGCTTCAGCTTTACACTGAACTACAATTTTTTTTCCCCTCAATTGAATCCTGATTTTAATGGTTCTTCCTTTTTCTGAGTGGTGCATTATTATACTCCCCAGACCTGTTAATCAAGACAATATCTCACTTAAACAAACTGATTAGTTATAGACTTTTATGCCTTTTTTTGTTCCTCACAATATTTGTTACTTCTCATTCTTTTTTTTTCTTGCTGTTTTTTTATTAATTAATTAATTTAATTATTAAAGATTTCTGCCTCTTCCCCGCCACCACCTCCCATTCCCTCCCCCTCCCCCAATCAAGTCTTCCTTCCTCCTCAGCCCAAAGAGCAAGCAGGTTTCTCTGCCCTGTGGGAGGTCCAAGGACCACCCACCTCCATCCAGGTCTATTAAGGTGAGCATCCAAACTACCTGGGCTCCCACACTTCTCATTCTTTTATACACCACTTTTTACAGGGTTTTTGTTTTTGATAAAATTGTTGTTAGCATAATAATCTTTTCAGACATGTACATTGTGCTTGAATCCTATTAACTCTTCCTTTACCACTCCCTAGAAATTAAATATCCATGTGTTTTGTTGTTTTTCAAACTGGAAACATGCTCCAGCCATTCTATTTTCCTCCCTTCCACCGAAGGACCATGAGGAGTAAAGAAATGTATCATAAACTGTATCCATGGCACAAACGGGAGCCTTGTATATCATGCTTCCATTTTTAAAAGTCAATTAGAAGAGAGTGTCTACCTAAATAAATGTAAATAGAAGCCACATGGTCCTCACTTTTATTTCATTGTCTCGTGCTACACACTTTCATACATAGAACATGTAGGAGCTCTCTTGTTTGAACCATAGTATGGCTTTTTCCCCCCTTTGGAAAGGGGATGTTATGAAAAGAAAGTCTCTCATGTAGCCCAGGCTGGTCTCGAACTCACAAAATAGCTAAAGATAGCCTTGAACTGGTGGTCCTCCTGCCTCTCCCTTCCTAATGCTGGAATTAAGTCATGCACTAGGTTTTATTGGGTGATGGGGATTGAACCCAAGGCTTCCTGCACGCTAGGCAAACACCCAGCCAACTGAGCTGTAACTTTGTGGCTGCAAATAGCCATCTATGCCTACTTATCAGAACTTGTTGATGGGTTATTTGTATTAAATTAGCACTTCCTGCTTCATTAGGTTATCCAGCTACACAGAAAACAAAAGGGAAGTGCTGGCGCTCCCGAGGCTGGAAGGACTAGAAACTCAAGCCAGTGGAGACAAGAAGCCGCAAGAGCGGCCCATGTTTGGCACTGGGTGAAGCATGTTGAGTTATTTGACTGGTCATGCTCAGCGGTGAAGCTCAGTCATTCTGGAGCAAGCACAGCATTTGGAAACTAAAGCGTTATGCTTGAAAGCAGATTGTAATTGGAGAGCTCACTGTATCTCTTAGCTCTTCAGGAGTTCACTCTGCAGTAACGATCAGTTGCCTGCTTTTATATATTTGAAATTGTCTGTAGTTTGGAGTCCTGCCCCCCCCTTTTTTCCACTTCAGTGACTTAGGGGGAAAAGTGACTTTCCTGGTCTCTCCAGTAACTACCGCGTTATCAGTCCAGCTATCAGTCTCCCAGAGACTACCACGGTAGCCAAAGCATTGTCTATGCCAGCAGCTGAGCCCAGTCGCTAGTGTGAAAAGTTCCTCCTCTCCCAAGGCTTACATGACAGTGTCCTTCCACTCTTTCTGCTCCTGGGCCCTTTGATTCCTTCAAAGAGCAGAGTTCTCAGGGCTGGGCCTGCAGCTCGGCTGGTAGATTGCTTGTGTGGCATGTACGGAGTCCTGAGTTCACTCCCAGCGCTGTATAAAAGAGGGTGTGAAGGAGCAGGCCTGTAACCCCAGGACTCGGGAGTAGAGGTGGCAAGCTCAGCGGTTCAAAGTCAGAAGTTCAGGGTCATTCTTGGCTATATAAGAACTCGAGGCCAGCCTGGGATATGTAAGACCCTGTCTCAAAAACAAAACAAAGAATTCTAGGCCATCTAAAGAATGGGGCTTCTCTAGCCTGTTTTTACCACCCACATTCCTGCTACTTGATAGTACTTTCCTCTTCTTGTGTGCAGCCCCATTCTTCTTTCTGTCTTTCCCTAATTGAGGCTCTTGAGAAGAAAATTCGGTGGAGGAGATGCCCCTAGTATTTGACTGTGAAACGCTACGCTGCTCCCACCAAATTCTGACGTAAACCCACCGGGGGCTCTTGGCTGTCAAAGTCCAGACTGCCAGGCATCACAGCACGGCCCTGCCTTGGTACATAGTTGGCACTTAATAAATACTATGGGATTTGTTTAACTAGACTTCAAATATGTAGCCCCTGACCACATATGGTTTACTATCAAAAAAGTGGCCAGACAACTGTTTACATAAAATCAAAGATATGTTTTCAAATACTAAGACAAAGAGTTGGCTTTTAAAATAATCAATCAGCAGGAACGCTGGGTGGCCGCTCACTCACTGCATGCTCACCAGACATCTGTGGAACTGAGAGGATCACCCAAACAATGAAGGTCACCCCTTTTTCACCATGTTCATATCCGCATTCCAGACACCTCAGTCCTTCTCAATCAGAGCAGAAAATGAAGTCATGGCCATCAGACTGAGTAGAAATTAAGTCTACCTTCTCCTCTTTTCCCAGAAAGGGGAATGGCCACAGATACAGTTTCTAAAGACTTTTGCATGCCAGGCCTGATATTGGATAATGAACACACAGTGTGGCTACAGCTACTCCTCATTTCTTCCTCACAAGAAATAGATTACATTGGGCATGGTGGCACATATCTGCCATTCAGCATTTGGAGAAGCTGAGGCAAGAGGACTGTGAGTCTAACTGTGAGTCTAAGGTTAGCCTGGGCTATGTAATGAGACATGTCTAAAAGACCAATAACAGTAAAGGTTAAAATACGGATCATCCATCCAGGCATTTTCTGTCTACATGAATCTAAGCATCACTTTTTCAATGTGCATCCCTCTACCGCGAATGGTGGAATGCCTCCGATGCCCGATCTGGACCACTATAACTTTCTTCTCTCTGCTTCTCTAATCCCTCTCTTTTTCTACCATAGTCCCTGAGGGCTCAGGCAATGCCATTGTCCCACCAATAAACCTTGGCAGGACAGAGTGGCAGTCTAGAAACATCTCTGAGTGGGAAGAGCGAACTGGAGAGATAAGGATGGGGACTGGAGGATCTGTAGCCCTGCGAGACACAGTGGTTGTTTTCACAAGGCAACAGATTTGAGTGGAAGCTGGCCAGATGCAGCAAGAGATGGACACAGTACCTGCCTATCAAAATGAGTGGGCAGAGGGTGGGCGAGACAGAGGCAACCCCTGGTATTGGGTCTCCTCTTCAACCTTAGAAATCTATGCATTTCAGCCATGTTTCACGGGATTCTGCCCTCCTGGTGGCCATTCTTAGCAAATGTATTGGGGCTGTGTCTCCCTGCCCTTCAATACTCACACCCTTCCCCTCTAAGCCTCAATTTCACTTCCAGAGTCTGACTCTTATTTACCGTTCTCTTCTAGCTTGAGTTGCAATGGCTCCAAGCCCCTTGTCTTCCTCTAAGCTCATAGTTCTGAATTAGCCCCCAAATTACAGCAGTCCAGAAGGATGACCTCTCCCCAAATTCCCATTTCCCTAAGGTCTGCCTGCAATTCCTTATACTGCTCAGAGTCGCAATTCCTACTAGTGATAGCCACTGTATCAGTCAAGACTCGGGCTTGAGGAACAAAAGTTCGGCTCAGATGAACCTTAGTGAGCAAAGGCAGAAGTCACAGGCTCTGTGATTGCGTGGTGTGGAGTCTCACGATGCACACGGCAGCATCAGACATTTTAGTGTCTGTCTCCATGGATGGCTTACCTTCTGTGTTGTCATCATTGTCGCCAAAGACTCTCAAGCACGGTGAATAGAGACTGTAGGGCTCCAGCAGCCATATGTCATGATCCAAAAAGGAGGAGGACTATTCCGAGTCTACACATCATCCTGTAGAAGGATTCTAACTGGCTCTGCTCAGGATACATGCCTACATCTCAGTCAATCAGTGTGAGGCTGGGGGGAAGAGATGAACAATTAAAGGCTACCTAGATTATAAACTGTCCCTGAGGTCTGATTGTGTGACCTATCAGCGCAGCACAAAGTCACTATGTGTACCCCACAATGGAAGCTTGTGGGTCCTAAAGTCATCCATGTGACAGACACATCATGAATAAAGTGTGGCTGTGGGTAAACAAAGATGAGTCCAGCTTGTCCCGGTCAACAGGGCTCAGTCAGTAAGTGACTTGGTTATTGTATTCGTTTCTTTTCTGGTTCCTCCAAGAACTTGAGTTCAGTCCCAGTGTAATGACTTATCTTGGCTGTCATCTTAACATACTTGGGAAGAGGGAGCCTCAATAAGAACGGCCTCCATCACATTGCTCTGTGGGCATGTCTGTGGGGGCATTTTCTTGATTTCTGGTTGATGCAGAAGAACCCAGCCCGTGAGGGCAGAACCATCCCTATGCAGGTTGAGCCTGTGTGAGGGTGTATGTATGTGTGTGTGATGTGTTGCTGTGTGAGGGTGTATGTATGTGTGTGTGTGGTGTGTGCCTGTATGAGGGAGGATGTGTGTGTGTGTCACAGCATACGTATGGAAGTCAGGGGACAACTTTCAGGACTCTGTTATCTCCTTCCATTGTGGGTTTCAGGGATCAAACCCAGGTAGCCAGGCTTGGACCACAGCCATACCTTGCTCCATCTCATCAGCCTACTGTTCTATTACTGATTCTTGAGCTCCTGGGTAGTAACAGTTCTTAAAGTCAGATTTAGTCCAGACTTTTGTTTCCAGGGCCTCCCTTATGACTCCTGGACAATAAACTAGTCCTCGGACATGGACAAGAATGGCCCTCCGAATGGACTTACAGAAGGGCAGAGCCTTGCCTACAAAAGATAAGCTACTTGGGGCTATGGAGATGACTCAGTCAATAAAGTGCTTACCGCGCAAAAATGAGGGCCTGAGTTCTATCCCCAGTACCCACATAAAAGCCATGTGACCTATAAGCCATGTACCTAGAATCCTAGTGCTGCGGAGGCAAAGACAGGAGCATCCTGGGCTTGCTGACCAGTCAGCCCGCCAGAATCTGTGAGCTCAAGGTTCAGTGAGAGACCCTGCCTCAAACATGAGGTGAAGGGTGATTGGAGAAAACACTCTACTTTTAGTCTCCACATACACCCAAGGGCGTACACGTGTGTGTGTGTGCGCGCGCACGCGCATGTGCATGCACATGAACAGCTACCTTCTGTACAAAGCAACACAGGTGGCTAGCCAAAACTGTTACGCAGTTGCTACCAAGTGTTCCTAAAACAGTGCAGTTCCATAGAACACTGTCCAGGGTGATAGTCCCAATTCTGATCTATAGGCTAGAGAATCAGTGTCAGCAGCCAGTCTCCACCTGTCCCCTGTCCCCACCTCTGCTTTAACGGCCCTCCTTCTCTTGTGCTAACGTTGGTGTGTGGGTGGATCACTCCTGACTATGGTGGAGAGGATGCTAGCTCGCACTCAGGGCGTGGACAGGTAATGGGTTGCACGTGGCAGAGGACGAGACAGAGGAAACACCTGAAATGACGCAGGGGTTTCCTGTGAGCAGCACCGCTTGACTGGTTCTCTGCAGTGCTTTTGGGAGCATGAGGTGGATAGGGTTTGTGTTGAAGAACAAGACGCCCACAGCTTTATTCCACAGAGGTGCGGCTTCAGCCCTGCACAAATAAGCTGCACTGTTCTTTATGTCGTCCAAATAAAATAGGAAGGAAGCAGAGGAACACAAGAGGTCAGGGGCAAGCCGAACCCAGGAAGCCCAGAGAAGGTTTTGGTGAGGAGGTAGGCACCATGGTTGCCTGCTAGTTGCTTCTAGAAACCATGAAAGCAAGAAGTCAAGCAGTATTGCTCCCACAGGAGGGCAAGGTAGATTGGGAAGGAAGGGGGCCCGGGGCAAGGAAGGGCAAGAATAATTACCTGAGCTGGCAGCCTGCCCTGGTGAAAGAGTGACTCCCGGTAGCCCAGGCGAGAAGGAGCCAGGACGCCTTTAATGCTGCAGGTGTTGGAGTAGAAAATTTTCCATGAAGAGAGGGCTGTTCCACACGATTAAAATAACCACTTGGGCGCGCTTGGCAAGCGCTTTCTGTTCACACTTTGCGGCCACAGCCTGTCCTTTTGGAGGCCTGAGGATGTGGGGAAAGGAATTCTTCTTCCCTTCACACACTTTTGAGGAAAGGGGGAGAAAACAGTCTGGGAGATAGGGGCTAGCTGGAGAGGCAGGGTGGTAAGAAATTTTGCTGAAGGCCTTGAGTGAGGCCAGAGAGTGAAAATTTGCTGGATAACAATAGGCCTGGGGACTAACGTCAGGAAAAATGGAGAAAGGGGTGACACACAACCCCACCTGGGATATTGGTCGGCAGCCTGGGACCCTTGTGACAGTGTCTCCACAGTGTTACACCCAGGCCTAGTGAGGCCGTGGGTGAGCCACATTCTCCTCTGTTATGCACAGATGACTTCCCTTACCCAACATGGCACGGCACCTGTGTGAGGAGAAGCCAAGATGTGGTCCCCTTGATGGAACACGTGAGTCTCACTGCGTACAGTGCACACACAATGCATATGGGGCCAGAGGATCAGATCATGCTAATGTCATCGGTTGGAAAGAACATTCAGAGAAGCCCCCGGAGAGATGGAGAGAGGTCTGTTGATAAACCTCTGCTCGGGTGGAACCACGGCCGGAAGAGGAGTGGAAGGAGCGTCCCACAGAAGGGTCCCAGCGAGGAGAGCTGGGTGCGCGACAGATGCCTCACACTCACAGTGAAGGGCCTTCAGAGCAATGCTCTGGCCTCCTTCCTCAGACCCCTCCTTTCAGGCAAGAGGCTATACTACGAACTGGCCACAGCTTCCCAGAAGACCGGGGCTGCTTCATTGATTGGCCTGTGAAAGACCACTTGGCAGACTGGTTGCCGAGAAACGGCCATGGAGGCCAGGGCTGGGATTAGCCGAGTAGCCCTGTTTGCTCTTCTTGTTGGGAGTAAAGGGGACTTTGGTCTCAGCTTATCAAACTGCCCAGAGTTTGAAAGCCCAGGAATGCAGCCTTGGGCAAATGTGCAGGTTCACAGGACACCCATTAATCAAACAGTTCCCTTCCCTCTACCCCTAATAACCTGACCCCCATTTCACACACACACATACACACACACACACACACACACACACACATACTCCAACCCCCTTTCTTTCTTTCAGAGGTCCCAGAAAAGAGAAGCATGCCCCACCAGCAGCCTCTCTCCAGGCCCAGCAGAGTGATCACAGAACAGTCCACTTTGAAAGCTAAGTCCTTCCAGAGTTTATCTGGTGGGCCACAAGCCAGCCTGAAGACCAGCTGGGGCTCCTGGAAGGTGAGCAGAGCCAACTGGTTCCCTTAACCTGCTCTATCCCTAGAAGCACGCTGTTTCCTCAAAATGAAAATAAAAAAGTGGTCTCCACAGTAACTTCTAGAGACAGCTTTAAAAAAAAAATTGTTTCTTCAGCTAGGAATCCGTGAGGCCCTGCCTTTCCCTGTCATGCTATTGGCCGACGGTTGTTAGGGGTGGAAAGGAGACTTTCTCCAGTGGTGTGGCCACTCGTAAGGTCATGCTCCTGTAAGCCTCCTGGCAGAAACCCATTGGGTCACACACACAAAAGGATATGGAGATGAACTGAAAAGACGAAGATCAATGGGAGTGGGGGAGAGACAAGAGAAGGTAATGACGGGCTGGAAAGAGGGCTCAGTGTTCAAATACATTGGCTGCTCTTCCAGGGGACCCAGGCTTGAGTCGTAGCACCCGCATGGTCGTTCACAACCATTTGTTACTCCAGCTGCAGACAACCTGACGCCCTCTCCCAGCCTCTGTAGACACTGTACCCATGCAGTGCACAGATGTGTGCAGGCAAAACACCCATACACATAAAATAGAGTTCTTAATTTGAAAAGAGAGAAGGTAACTGAGGATGAACATAATTGAAATACATCATATACATGTATAAAAGCGCCATAATATAATGGACCTGTTAGATATAATTAATAATATATGCCAATAAAATGCATATATATATAAGTTTCTTTGCAGCTCCATGGGATGGAAAGGCAGTATTTGTTTTTCTCTACTTCTGGTGGAATTGGTGGATGGATAGTCACCATCAACCCAGAGCCAAAGTTCCAGGCTTCTCAGCTTTACAGAGGAGGGTAGATGCGATACACCAGAACTCTGAGGGGATGGATGTAAGTAACAGCAAGTCTCCCTTCCTGTTAGTATGTGACACTAACCTCCATGTTCCTATCCAAGAACACAGTCTTGAGATTCTAGGTGGAGAGGGTTCTGGTTGTGGTGTGAGCTGGCTGTGACTATGGCTACCACAGGGCTTATGTCAACTGGTGGCAGAAGGCGAGTACCCAGAAAGAAGAGTAAATGCTAAATCTTCCTTTTCTGAAACCACCGCGTTCCACCCTGTATACAACACTCAAACCTTTTATGCAAAGGGAAGCCTGGTATCAGCAGAGGTGCCGACTGACTGGGAGGGACTTCCGGGTGTTGGTGATCAGTCAGAGCGGATCCTGGAGTTGTGTGCAGAGGAGAGCCTGGCCATGTCCCCACTCTACCCCTTGCCTTCTGCCTAATGGCCTCAGCCTCATCTCCTGCCCCTGTCCCCTCCTGCACAAGTCACCACAGCAAGTCCTTCTGAACTCTGGCCCAGACATTGGATGGCCCTCTCTCCACCTAGAGGACAGGTGGACGTTTGAAAACTCACCTGGGGTTCTGTATGTCACTTGCCCAGATTCTGGCTGCCCTCAGCTGTCTGGGCCCTATACAGACAGGTTGGAATTAGCTGTAGATCAAGGGGTCCCACTACTACCCAGCCTTTGTCCACCCTGCCCTCTCAGTTGAAAGGGCTTCAAGGATCAGAGTAACTTTCTCCATAAGACTTGTCTCTTCCTCAGGCCAGCACCCTACCTGTGGCCCGCTGTTATCTTCCCACCAGCCTCCTTCCCTACACCATCAATGCCACGCATGTGACCTTAGCTCCCAGCAGGGCTATCCACAAGGATTTGCTAAATGTAGGGTGCCAGCTTTCAGTGATATGCGAGAGTTGGATCAATGGCTCATCAGTTAAGGGTGCCTACTCCACCATCTTGAGAATCAGAGTTTAGATCGCCCAGAAACTAGGTAGAGAGCTAAGTGTCCCCACAAATGCCTGTAACCCCATTTCTGATGGGAGTGGAGACAGGAGGGTCTCTGGAGGCTTACAGGCTTCCAGCCTAAGCAAGAAAATGGGAGCCCTGGGTTCAAAGAAAGTCCCTGCCCTAAAGGAGTAGGCACCTAAGATGCTAACACTCACCACACATACATACACACTCCAGACTTTGCACATTAGTTCACACACACAAACACAGCAAGCGTGTTTCAGTCAGAGCCACCAGCTTGCACCTCTCGTTAAGGAGCTGAGGCCCTGAAAAGCCAGTTGCTACTTTATAAAGACCTGCTTTGCGTCTTCTGAAAGGCAATATGGGGGCATTTGAGCAGCAGCCAGCAGGCCCTTGGGGAGAGCCTGATTCTTCTCTACCGTGACTCTGCAAGGACAGAACTCAGCTCCCAGCCTCCTCCTAGAGAGCTGATCCTGCTTCCCACCGCAGGACATAGACCCAGGAGGCTGAGAGTAGGGCGCTGGAATGGGGTCCTGGCATCAGAGACAGCCCAGGTGCAGCAGGGAGGAGAAGTGACCTCAGCAGCCAGCATAGCTCCTTGGCCCCAGTGGACCATCCTCCCTGACAGCAAGGTCACTGTTATCTGCTCCTCCGTGAGCACACTCACAGGGTCTGGACATCCTCCAAATATGTGCAGGGAGTTTTAGCCTAAGCCAGAACTGAAAGGCCTCCTACGCCTGACATTTTCCAAGTACTGTAGACTCCAAGCAAGGACAAGAAAATAAAAAGGTACTTGGAGGTACTTCTATAGCCACCACTGTGACTGTTACCTCTGAGCGTGTTCACATATATGTCAATGCATGTATGGTAGTGTCTAAGTGGTCAATGTGTGCACATGCCATGCCTGTGTGTGTCGTTGCATATGCGTGCATCAGTGTGTCTGTGAATGTGTGTCAGTGTGTGTATGCATGTGTCCTATATACACATGTATGTCTGTGTGCTAATGGGTCAGTCTGTGTATGTGTGTGTCTGTGTCCATGAATTGGGAAGGATGTAGGGAGTTGTCCACTTTGTGAGACAAAGTTGAAAATGGTGACCTATGCTTGTATTTCCAGATCTTAGGAGGAGGACAAAGGAGGATCAGACAGTCAAGGTCGTCCTCAGCTACCTAACAAGCTCAAGGCCAGCCTTGGATACAAGAGACTCTGAATCTGTTAAATTGAGTTACAATTTTAAAAGCCTGGTATAGTGGTATACATCTATACTCCCAGTATTCAGGAGTCTGAGGCAGGAGGAGCCAGTAGCCTTGGCTACCTACAGAGTTCAGAGTCAGCCTGGGCTACAAAACAAAACCCTGTCTCCAAAAAAACAAAACAGGTAGCGTAGGCATGTGGCTGCGATTACTCTAAGGGATGATCTCTAGGAGACAAGGAAGCAGGCGAGGGCGCAGGCGGGCAGCAGTAGAGGCCACAGCATCCTTGGATCAACCACATCCTGGCCAATCCAGTCCTGTTGGGGTCCATGACTTGTTACTGAATTCCCCCATGCTCAGCCACCTCACACGGGCATTTGGAAACCGGAAGTCAGGACAGTGAAGGTGACTTGAGGTTATATACACAAAATGTCTTTTGTAGTCTCTGCACTTCCCTATGCCTGGTCTATGGCCTCAGCCCCTCGGCAGAGAGTTTTGTCTCCCGAAGGCCATGTGCGCTGTTAACCGCGCCTGCCTCGCAGAGCTCGAGTGAGACAAGCTCTCACGTGGCTTGCAACAGGGTCAAAACTTGCTGCGTCTCACCTGCTCGCACTCTGCAGCCCTGGCTGTCTGAGGCATCTGAAGTGCTGCCTCTGCAGCTAGCTGGTCAGGACTACTTCTGACTCTTCCAGAGGATCAAGCTCCCACATCAGGTGCCTCACAAGACCCTGCAACTCCAACTCCAGGGGAGCCAACACTCTCCTCTCGCTTCCATTGGACACCCGCACATACACACACACACACATGAATACAAATAAAATTTAAGAAAAAATTGGTGCTTGGAACAGAGGAGTGGAGCAGAGCGGGTACATCAGGGAGCCCTATCCAAGGGTGAAGGTAGGAATCAGCCCAAAGATGTCTATCTCACTTGAAAACGTTCCTCTATTGGGACTCCACCCTAGCCAGAATCTGGGGTGGGCAATGTAGGTGGGTAGGACTTTGCTTTCTTTGTTTTGTCTTTAAATTATAATTACTTTACTTCCCTTTTTCCTTTCCTTCCTCCAGACCCTCCCGCGTACTCCTCCTTGCTTGTGTTCAAATTCACGGGCTCTTGTTCATGAATTGTGCCATACATCTGTGTACTATGACTGTATGTCTGTATGTTTGCAGGGCTGACCGTCAGGTACTGGATAACCAATGGATGTGCTCTTCCCTGGGGAGGACTGCGCCTCCCATTCTCAGCATTCCTTAGCTGTCCCTACTTCTTTGTGTAGGGTTAAGGCCTTGCAGGCACAGGCATTTCTCAACCCACCTTGACGCTATCCATTGTTGCTGTCTTTGTTCAGTTACTGTTTAGGTAGTCACGTGGGTAGAGCTTCTGACGTTACTAGTAAATCCAATGTCAGCAAACTCCCTGATCATCTCCTGGCTCTTACAAACGTTCCACCCCCTTTTGTGCAGTGTTCTCCGAATCTTAGGTGTGGGAGTTGTTTTGTAAATGTGTCCTTGGGACTAGGCTCAGGTTGCGTAGGTTTTTTGTTTGTTTGCTTGTTTTGAGACAGGGCTTCTCTGTGTAGCCCTGACTCTTGGAACTCCCTCTGTAGACCAGGCTGGCCTCGAACTTAGAGATCCACCAACCTCTGCCTCCCAAGTGCTGGGACTAAAGGTTTGCACCACCACATGTGGTTTTCTAAGTGTAGTGGTGCATGCTTATAATCCTTGCACTTAGGAGGATGAGGTAGAAAGATGGTGAGTCTAAGATTATATGGTGAGACCTTAGGTCAAACAATAATAACACAGTAAGAGAAGCTATGATATCCAACCCTAAAATGTCTCTTCTGACTTGGAATCTCAGTTGGATAAGAAAGATAATTAGCCAATAAAAATATAGTGAGCTGGATCTTTTATTGGGGGCATCATGGATTTTGTCAGCACAAAGAGGCCTTCCAAATGGCTGAACTGGACAGGGAGCAGGACACTGGTACTCAGAGACTGGGGAAGGTGACAGGCTGAGGAACAGTAGGTGTTCAAGGCTCGAGAGTCCCTCTGCTCAGAGCTGACCTGTGAGATTTTCTGGAGGGAAGAACACAGGCTTAGCACAGCCTCCATGACTGGTGAGCACTGATGAAGGGCTCAGCTTCTGAGATGAACACATGACTGACTCAACAGCTTTCGTGTGCCAACTGCTTAACTCCAGTCCTTTAATTAGAGATATTCCCCCCCACACACCCCTTGTTTCAGTCTGGTCCTCTCCTCCCTGGATGAGGCATCCAGGCTGGAAGACTAACCCAGCCTGGATTAGTCTTCTTCCTCCTTCTAAGACAAGCACATTAGCAAATGACACCCGTGACCTTCTTATTCCCCAATTTACAGGGCTGCTTTTGGGCCCTGACTTGTTGTGTCTTTAGCACTGAATGTAATCTCTGTAATCTCAAAGCCCCTCTCACTCAGCAGCTTCTGGTCGTCACACTCTGCCCTCTTCCCCCATCTTCTGACTCAGACCACTCTGCTGTGACACGGGTGGTACTCCTGATTCTCAGAATGACAGTTGATCTTTGTCTGCTGGCAACAGGGGTGCTTTCATATGTCCTCCGGAGCACAGGCACACACACTAGAGCACCCCAGCTCCCGCTGAACACACTTATTTAAACCCACTCAGTCCAAGGTGAGGAAACTGTAATGGAGGCTCTGCCAACACCACAAATAAAATATACCTAATAATAATCCCAGCCGGGCTGTGGTGGCGCACACCTTTAATCCTAGCACTTGGGAGGCAGAGGCAGGCAGATCTCTGTGAGTTCGAGGCCAGCCTGGTCTACAAGAGCTAGTTCCAGGACAGGCTCCAGAGCTACAGAGAAACCCTGTCTCGAAAAGCCAAAATAATAGTAATAATAATAATCCCAATCACCCTCATCTCCTCCTCACATCCTGTCCCCTCTCTGCATAATGGACACTCGTCTAGTGACCTGTGTGTGTCAGACATCTACCAATGGTCTTATCATCCCATCCTTAGTCCCTGCCCAGTACACCAACATAAGCCCTTTAACATGTAGGCTACGGCCTTCTTGTCTCTCAGTAAGTCCCTACTGCTCTCAAACTGAACTTTGCTCCCCTGGGGCCACATTTACTTCTCTGGCCGTCCTCACTCACCCTTTCCCACACTTGTACCCTAGCCAGCATGGCCTGCTTGCCCTGGGTGAGACCATCCTGCTATGTCCCGCACTGATGCCCTACCTGGGTCTTTTCCCTGGCTGGGATGTGCACCCCACCCTCCTTGACTAGCATAATGCCCCGTGCATTCTCCAAGACTATCTCAGAGGATGTGTACTGGGAAATCTCTGCCTACAGCCTAAACTGGTGCCCTACATCCCTGTGCTCCCCACGGTCCATAGAAAAACCTATGTGTGCCGAGCTGGGGGCATCTGACTGCAGCCACTAGCTGACTTCAAGGTTTGGGTCTTATCTAACTTTGAGACCTTGTCCCCCATTTTTATGCCTAGCCCAAATGGGAACTTGATACCTTTTTTGTCAGGCGGAACCAAGCTAAACTGTGGGATTCTTTAGAAGATGGAAGGACAGAAGAGAGTGTGGTGTTGAAGCAAAGGCGCGGGTGACAAATTTCTCTCCCTCTCTCTGAAGAAGACTTCTGCAGCTAGGAAGAATGCCCAGATCAGCAGGCTGAGGGGAAGAACAGACAGACAGATCAGACAGAGGACACAGCAGTCAGCTGAAAGGTACCAACAGGGCGAGCAACCAAAGAAATCCAGAAAGCATGGTCTGGAAATTGTATAGGGGCTATTGATTCAGATCTGGGGAAAAACCTCTATTTCCAGGTGGCCTGCATGGCCACAGGCTGAACCCTGGAGGTAGGACGTTTGTAGATGTTGGAAGGCGGAGTAGTGACGGCAGACGTACTGTAAGGTTATTGGCAATGATCGAATGCTGTGATTTAATTTTGACTATATGGGAAAATAGCTTTTGGAGACCTCTGGAATTCATGTGTGTGGTGAGATCCACACTTCTCTTTGAAGCACTTTAGTGTGAAATACACAGCGGGTTTGGAGGGTAAATGTTGCTCTGAGAACCTGCGGGTTAGAGGCAGCAAGTTCACAGCAGCTAACTTCTAAGAGAGAAGTTGAGTTCACAGCTGTTGAGTTCACGCTGGTAGAAAAGAGGAGATTTGCACGAAGGTGCCTACGTTTGAGCTCAACTTCTTTGTGGCTTTGTCATACAACTGGTTATTTCTTCTTAGTGAAGTCTGCATATTCAGTCACAATGGTTTAAATGACAAAAAGAGAGTGCTGGCAACCTAATTACCATCCCTTCAAATACTCCAAGTTCAGTCAGGGTCATCTTCTTTGAATCTCCTGGGGGGAAAACTTTCTCCTGCTTGTGACCTGACCTGGCTGTGCCCTTGAGAGTCACCCAACAGAGACATTGCTATCTTCATTAGTTTTCTATTGTTGTGATATAACACCATGACCAAGGCTACTTATTGAAGAAGGAGTTTATTTTGACTTATAGTTCTAGAGCGGTGAGTCCATCCTGGCAGGGAAGCTTGGTAGCTGGGGCAGGAAGAGAAGGACTCATATCTTAAACCACAAACTGGAAGCAGAGAGAAGCCCACCCCTAGTGACATACTTCCTCCAGCAAGCTCACATCTCTTAAACTTACCCAAACACCAACAACAACCTTGAGCCAAGAATCCAAAGATCTCAACCCATGGGGGGAACATTCTTGTTCAACTCACCATAACCACCCAGCATCCTGATGCTAGCAATACAGGTTCTGTGGACACTTGCCAAAGCTGCATTTTTCCAACATGAAGACTGGTCCCCTGCAGCCCCGGCATGGGTTGGTGAGCTGGTTCCTAGACAGCCACACCACCAGGATGGGTTTCACACATCTGTCACACGTGAGCCTTTGGGGAAAGGAATGCGCGATCATGGGAACACTATGAGTGATTTGAGTTGCAGGAGCTCCTGGAGACCAGTTGACTCCAACAATCTTACTTATTAAGATGAAAACGTGAGCCCAGAGGAGGAGGAGACCGACCACTCACACGCAGGTTAACTGTGGGATGGAATCAGAGCTGGGTTCCTAGCCACACTTCTGGGCCTATTTTGGACCTTGACTGCTCACAGAACTGCTCATTTAAACAGACTCCCCCGAGACACCAGACCCTACTCTGCCTCTGTGAGGGAGGATGGTTTTGTATGCCTGTTTCCTCCCTTAATATGTGAGTGTAATTGAGCTCACAAATGTGAAAGGAAGGGTTACAGTATTCTGCACTGTACAGATCCACAGTTTATTCAACAGCTCCAGGTCACTGTACCCCCCTCTTCTGGCCTCTGTGGGCACCCATACAGATGTGGCATATGTTCATACAGACACGCACATACCCGTAAATAAAAATAAATCTTAGAAAACTGTATATAAAGCTAGGCATGGTGGTGCATGCACATAATCTTAGCACCTTGGAAATTGAGTTCCACACTCAAAAAAAAAAAAAAGTTACATGAACAACAATATTTGTTGTACCACTGTGGTAAAGGTTGCTGGGAGTAGTCTGTGGAAAGGGGCCCTCAGGTCTGCACACAGTAGGTGGTCAACAGATACTATATATTTCCTGAACTGGGATACTTGTTTCTTGGTCTGGGCTTCAGAACCAGCCAGTCCACCCTTCCCACCCCACCCCACCCCCGCTCGCAGCACCCCCCTCCATCAGTCACCCATTCTTTTGGTGGCTCGCAGGCCTGGTTCTGGGCTCTCGGAGCAGAGTCGGCTTTACAGCTAATATCCCTCCACCTGTGGGCGCAGCTTGCAGAGGTGTCTCATTTGATAAGCTCCATTTAGTTTGGCGGCGCTGCAGCGTTTAAATGATTCAAAGACAGATCGCTCCCTCCAGCAACCCCCCCCCCCCCAAGGATTTCTGCTCTACTGAGTCCGCAGGGCACTAAAGGAAACAGGCACGGAATCAGCAGGCAGTTTCTCACATAAGGTGAAATCAGTTCCAGTCCTTCTTCTCCACCCATCACACCCCATTATTCCCTGCTAATTGCAAGCCCGGTATTTCAGGTTAACTCTTTGAGAACAATGGCAGCTTTGATTGCTGGAAATGTGGACCCCTCCCCTTCCTTGACACCCTCCCCCGCCCGTTCCACTGCCCCCAGCTGATTCAGCCTGTCTAGGATTCTGAGGGTTTCAGATTTTAAGACTAGGTCTTATGTAGCTCAGGCTGGCCTCAAATTTACTATGAGCCTAAAGCTGGCATTGAATGTTTGATCTTCTTGCCTCAACCTCCTGAGTGCTGGTGCTATTATAGTCATGCCCCACTAAGCCTGGCGCTGCCACCCTGTATTCTGACGGGGGCACCTGGGATGGGACAGCTGGTAAGGTTCCACCCAGAGACAGTGAAGTCTTGTCTTGAACTGGTATCTGAATGCATCAGCCTGGAAATCTGGCCTGATGGTGCCGGCCTGTTATCTCAGCACTCAGAAGACTGAGGCAGGAGGATTCCCAGTTCAAGGCCAGACTAGGCTACACAGCGAGACTCTATCTCAAGCAAAAAAGATCAAAGTAGATGCAGCTATTTGGCAAAGCCATCTGTCATACTGCCGTGGCTGGGCTCAGCCTTGACCCCACACCTCCTCCAAATAAGGATGAGGCACCTCACCCCTAGCACCTGGACCTGGCCTCCCCCTCCCTCCCCTGGGCAGTTGGTCCACAGTGCTCACAATCAGTCTACATGACTGTTGGGCAGCTGAGGAAACATTCCTCCAGGAACCCCTGTGTGTCATCCCCACAACCTATTGGCCTAGATTTCGGGTGGTGCTCACCTAGGAGAGATGGTCCTGTGGGTAAAAGAGTGCTCACTGTGAACGCCCAGATCTCTTGAGAAGCTAGGCTGAGTCGTATGCCTACAAGCCCAGCACTGTGGAAGAAGAAGACAGGGGCATCTCTGGGGATTGCTGGCTGCCAGCCTAGCTTCAGGTTCAGTGAGAAACCCTGTCCCAGGGGAATAATAGATAGTGATGGAGTCCAATGGCTAAGTCTGGCACTCTCTTGTGTGGGCATGTGTGCCCCACCCCGGAAATGCACTGCATATATACACAAAACGGAACAAACTAATGATAAGATATTTCAGCTTATAAAACTTAACACGCATTTTGCCTGGTCTTTTACAGGCAAAGGTCCTTGACTCTAGCACTGGAATTTGGATTCAGAGGGAGCAAGGCAGGGTGGCTCTGAAGACGTATGAGCCTGCCCTAGACTGCACCCTGGCCCAGAAGACTGATGTCAGTAACATAACTGATGGTGTAACCTGAAGGACTTCTGTACGCTGACTTCCTTCACTGCGTTAGACGGCTCTGAGGGAGCCACTTACTGGGAAGACTGGGGACATGTGAACTTGTACTGCTTTTGTAACCTTCTTGGGAACCTGCAACCACTTTATATTTCAAACCATCCTGCCTGGGTTCCTTGGAAAACTGGACTCATCCAAGAAGCTTTGGAAGACGCCACTCTGATTTGTCTCCTTTCTCAATATACTCCAAGTCAAGCTCGTTCTAAAGTGTCTAGTCCTTCAACACAGGAGGGGAAAGCACAGCGCCTTATTTCTACACACCCCTAAGGATGCTGGAGACATGGTTTCCCGGAGAAGGGGAAGTGGCGGTATGGGACCGTCCCTGCAAAGAGTCCTGAGAAGAGTAGCCTGGTATGGAATTCGATTTCTTCCCACGCACTGAGGATGCCCAGCGGTTCTGTAAGAATTATCAAAGATGACAAAAGCCTGGGTTTGCACGGGAGGGATGCTGGGGTTCCGGAAGCCAGCCCACTGTGTCAAGTGTTAGGAAATGGAGTTCAGAGAGGTTCAGAGCTAACGAGCTAAGAGTTACTCTCAGAATATGTCTGACATCAGCGTGACTGTGTCCCGACACTGCCCCGTGTCTCCTCTAATCGAGGAGGCATTTCTGGACTCTTGGCCTCAGCAGGATATTCCTTTCAAAGCTCCCAAACGTGGGAATCAGATGGTCTTTGCACAAAGCGAGTCTTCTAATGGGTTCAGCGCACCTCAGAGTAAGAGGTGTATCTTTAACAATAGCCGGGTATGCACACGCCTGAGTGCTTAAGATACAGGAAGCAGAATCCTCAAAACGAGGCTCACCCTGATGGTGCAACGTGTTCCAGTTCCCTGCCTATTTCTTCCCTTCCTTTTGCTGTCACTATTGAAAAGAAAAGTGCTCCTTCGTCATAAGACAAACACTAGATGCAAGGAGTGCTGGGGGCCTAAGGGGGCTCAGGAGAGGTGGCAGGTTACTAGTGGGCTATACTTACTCATCAACTGGTCCTTCTGGAATTGTGACCCAGGCAGTCTCAACTCTATGGGTTGCTCCACTGAATTCTGATACCCAGATTCCAGGCCCAGTGGGCATGCTCAGTTCAGATATATATTCAGATATAACTTACATATATTACATCACTGACACCCCCAGGACCCCCAGGCAAAAATAGAAGAGTTGACCCTTTGTTACCTGATAAGAAGAGAAAGACCAGGTGAGCTAGTCAGTGAAGTGCTTAATATGCAAGCAAGAAGACCTAAGTTCAGAACCCCTGCACCCACAAAAGCCAGACAAAGTGGCCTGTGGCAGTAATCCCGGTGCTGGGGAGGTAGCCACAGGAGGGTGCCTAGGGAGACTCTTCATGAAAAGTAAGGTGAAGAAGTTGAAGAGGATTCCTGACACTGACATCTGGAGAGATGGGGCAAAACGGGAGGAAAGGGAAGGGGGTGAAGGGAGGGAGGGAGAGGGACGATCAGACCATTTGATGACTTTGTCAAGGTCACCTACAGCCATTGTTGCCAGACTTGGTCTTCTGGTGCTCTTTCCACCAAGGTCTCTCGCGCCATCCTCAGCATTCGTGTGTTCTCTGTCCCTGGACATCTGCGTCCTTCCTCTCCTTGTCCTTGTGTGTCTCCTCCAGCCCTCCAGCTCTATCTGGGCCAGGATGGCCCTAAATGGGGAGGGGGGGTTTCTAATAGTAACTTTACTACATGGAGGGGCTTCAGCCAGAGCCTGCTTCCAGGGAGCGAGTGAGACAGTTTAGCCATTTACACAGGCGCAGTCACTCACTCAAGAGGAGCAAGTGCAAGCCCAGAGCCTCGAGTTCTCCCAGGACCTCTCTGAAGATGCTGTGGTCAGAAATGACTTCAGCGCCTTCCAGGAAACCTGACTGAAAGGCACTGCTGGTGGCCGAGGACTTTATTAATTGACTGTGTTTGCAGCTTCTTCAAGACAGGGAACAACCACACTGCACCAGAGGAATCTCAAGCCCTGTGCCTGTTCATGGTCGCAGGCTCATCTATCTAGGGTGACTGTCAGATATTCCGGGATTTGTTGTATTTGGGATTAAATGTGGGGACGGAGGATAAAATTAACAGGGTTTCTATAAATAAAACTTCTCTGGTGCTTGTTAAAACTCTGGGGTCACAGGAAGTCTGCCTTCCAACAGGACTGTGTGGCGTGAGCCTGTTTACTTGAGACGTCTCGCCAAGATCTAGCTTTGCCCCATTAAAACTAAATAAATAATTTCCACAGAAGCTATTTTTTGACTCTCTTTGCCAAAAGTTCTGGGAGAAGAGGCCAGCACAGAAGTCTCACATGCGTGTTTGCTATGGCGGTCTCGGGCTCGGTGGGAAGTGGGCTTCTTCTTCTGTAAGCTGTCCCGTGACAGATGAAGCTCAGTTGGCAAATCAGTCCACGGAGAAGGACCCAGGGGAGCCGCCATCCTGGTCATGTCTGACAGGCAGCTCCATGGCTTCACAAATGTCTGTTCCCCATAAAGAACTTTAGGGGAGCATGGTTACTCAGTGGGATCATCTCATTAAGCTTACACAAACGTGAGATGGTCACCTAAATTTGACTTTCAGAAAAACCTGAATAATTTTGCTTTTTTAATATTTGTATTTGTTGACAGTTTTGTCTGTTGGCTTGTCTGTTGTTTTATGGATTTATTTTATTATTATTGTTATTATTATTATGCAACAAAAGACACATGAAGGTCATGAAGGTCAGAGGACAGCTTGCCATGTCAGTCTTCTACCATGTGGGTTCTGGGGACCAAACTCAGTTCTTCAGTTTGGGCAGCAAGCATTCTTACATTCTGAGTCATCTTTTGGGCCCCTAGTTTTTGTCATTGTAGACAGTCTCACTAGGTAGCCCAAGCTGGCTTCCTATTTACAACCCTCCCATCTCAGACTCCTAAGTGTTGGGATTATAAAGTATGCGAGTAGGCCCAGCTAAGTAAATTTTTTTTAGCTAAAAGTCTGTTGTGTACAATCTTTGGAACATCTTATGTTAATTTACTACTTGTGATTTATCTGAAACTCAAATCTAATGGACCATTCTATTTTACTGTTGTTTTGTTATTATTGTTGTTGGCAACCCCCATTAAAATGCTCCATCTGCTAGTCTCTCAGGAAATCTGATTTCTAACAGGATAAAGACGCGCAGTTATGAGCTTAGAAAGGAGCTTTGGGGCCTGGTGCATTGCTGACATGAGACGAATTTGATTCACATCTGAAAAGGTGCTAATCCAGACATCTGGCCCCATGAGGAGGCTGCGCCCTGGCTCCTGGGAAGGCTGAGAGCTGATGCTGACGCCAGGCAATGTGGGTCTCATCCCTCCCTCTGAGACAGACTACCAGAGTGTCTCTGGATGAACCCAGGGGGGAATTTACAGTCCCTCTATAGCCCTGCTGAGCAAGGGAAAGGCAGGAATGGACAGCATGGATGAGAGTTCTCTACGGTGATCTCAGAACACTGACTTTTATGGGCATGTTCACGAGTTCAGGAAGCTTTGGGGCCAAACATCAATGGAGAGAAAACCGTGGAAGGACCAGAGGAGATTTTGTCAGGGAAAGAAGGAGAGCAAGGCGCCTATGGGACTTCAGGGGAATGTACTCCTGACTGCCAGGGAGCCCTTGCCTGGAGAGAAGCCTGTCTTCTCTCCTTGGATTTGCATCCAGTCTAATGAGAAAATAAAGCCAAACTTCTGGAGTCTCCTCAATCTTAACTTCAGGACAAGGACCCCACCACCACCACCACCAGTCAGCACAAAGCCTCCAAAATCTCTGTGAACTCAAATTCAGGCTTCAATAAAACCAGCATCCACATCCTACCAATTCTGGTACCAATGATAGATTTTTTTAATTAATTTTTTTAGGTTAGCATGCAAAGTAGTAGGTTTCTTTATAGTATTTTCATATGTTTCCGTCATTACATTTTGTTCTCATCCCCTCCCTCATTCACGCCCTTTGCACCTACTCTGGGGCCTCCCGTCCTCCCCACAAATAGTTCTTCCTTCTACTACCCCAACTTCTAATAGCCTCCTCTTCCAGGCTTCTTTTCATTTTTTTGTCTTCAAGCTACCTTTCATATGTAAGAGAAAATATTGTACTTCCAAAACATTAAGGGACCTCTACTGGCCTACACCAGCAGTTCACAATAAGGAAGTGTTGTCCCCAGGGTTTGCGGGACAATGTCTAGAGATGTTTGGAGTTATTACTCCCTGAAGGAAGAGGAAGACCAGGGATGCTGATCTTAAATAAACAAACTACGGTGCACAGACCAGCTCCTACCCCACCAAGATCTCAGAGAAGTGCCTGACCCAAAAATACAGCCTGGATTCTTCACTTAATCTCTTCACTCAATCACTGAGCATCGTTTGAGCAATATAGTGTGCCCCGGATGTTGGACTAGATGAAAACGGGACATGGTGTCTGGGGGTAATCTTGCACACTATAAAGGAAGGAAGACTCACTGTACCTAACAAAGGCCATTACTCTGGGCACAGGGTGCAGGATGGGTGGATGAAGAGAGGCAGGAAGGAGAAACTGTGCCTGGAAAGATCTGGGGAGGGCATCTAGAGAAATGCATTGGAAAAGAGTTACAATGAACGGGTGTTTGAGGGCAGAGGCCCAGAGAGGGCAAGAAGCATGGCAGGTTCTAGAAACCATGGAAGTTCTGGGCAGCAGTGAAGGGGAATGGGGAGCCCAATATGGAAGACTTAAGGCTACTTGCGTCCTGGGTCCTCCTGCAGCTGCTGAGGATCAAATATAGGTCGATGATCCTATGCAACCCTAACAAACTTACCTGAGCCTGGAACAGGAGGTCAGCCCAAGAGGCTGAGAAGGTAAATGACAAAGTCCTTGAGGCTAAAGGAGGGGACAGTGAAAGGCAAAATTGGAGGGTTCTAAGATTCAATGTAGATCAACTGGAGGGCAAGGGTGGGTACAAGGATCTGGAAAATGGCCAGAGAAAGATGAATGCTGATGTGGTTGATGCAGAGAAGGAGCCAAAGAAGGTTGGGGTAAGATGTATTAGTCTGCTGTGGCTGCTGTAACAAACACCACTAATCTTCAGTAACAGAATGGATGAGAATACAGTCAGACAGTGGTGGTACATGACTTTAATATCAGAACTCAGGAAGCAAAGGCAGATGGATCTGAGTTTGAGCCCAGCCTAGTCCACAGAGCAAGTTCTATGACAGCCAGAGCTTAACAGTGAAACCCTGTCTCAAAAAACAAACAAAAAAAAACACAAAGAACGTATGAGGGCAGAGTTGAAACCATCACCAAGAGGAGTAAGCCAAGCATATTCTAGCCACCCCCAGGAGCTGTCAAATTTCACTGATTATTAAACCTTGACTTCATAGGCAAGAAGACAGTAGCTCCTTCCCACAGACCAGGCAGCGCCAACTGTTCCTCTTGGCCAGAAAAAAAAAGAAAAAAGAAAAAAGAAACACCCATCTTTTGAGTAATGACGACTCTGGGGCGTGTGTTTTACATCCAAAGCCATTTCATCCTCACAGTGACTCTGCAGCTAGCTATTGCTATCCTTGTCACATAGATTCAGAGACTAGAGGTGAGAGATGTCAAAACTTACCCCAAGCCCACTACCAGGGCCTCTCCTGCACTTGAACTTGCTAACTAGAAAAACCCAGTGTTCCCTGACATTATATCTCCTGGGAGAGATTTGACTTTATGTTACCATACATCCATCGCCCAAACTCCATCTCACCAGGGACGTGCCCATAGAACAACAGGTAGCCTTCAGGACATTGGAGCCTCCGGTCAATATTTGCCTAGTAATTCAGGCAGGTAATAAACAGCTTATAGGTAGCCTCCCTTGTACCACACAAGCTTCCTCAACCAGGGAGCTGGGCCCAGCCCATGTAAGCTTAGGCTAGAGAGTTTACTCTCTAGATCCATGGAACAGAGGTAACTGTCCTGGCTATACCTTAAATACCCAAGGAAGCCTTGAATGTCCTGGATCCAGGTCACCTCCAGAGCAGCTGAGGTAGCACTCACGTGCTAACATTCCCATAGAGGACTTCACACTCAGCTATGGTTGAACAGAAAGCCACAATCAATTGATGCAGTAAACATTCTTCATTGCTTCTCATCCCAAGGACTGAAACGAAAGTTACGGCATTCAGCTAGGGCCTCTTTCCCTCTGCATGAACATCTACAGGTTCCTACTTCTAATGTCACCGTGCAGATGGACACATAACCTAGGAAAGATGTGTTACTCAGATATACGTGTCCAATCACAGGTACACATGTTCCTCACAAGCCTCGGAGAAGAAGGCTCCAGACCTGGGCAGACGTCTGTGGCTGGGGAGCCAAGGCCAATCACTGGAGTTTTCCCATGTCACCCACCACATCGGCACCTCTCTGGGAAGGGTGACACCTGTGCACACCAGCATGCAGAGAGGAAAGGGGCCTTGTGGTTCTCCCGCCACCTCCTCCCTGAATGAGGTTAGGAAAGGGCTCAGGGTGACCATCCATGGCCCTGGTAGCAGAAATACAGTATGACCACATGGTCTCCAAGGAGAGTCACGTCCGACATGCTTCTGAGAATATGTGTTCACAAAGTCAGTTCCACCATTCTGGGGGAACAGTGGGACTTTCCCCCAATTTTAGATATGAGGAAACAAAAACAGAACTTTCTGTTCCCCGATTAAAAACTGTGGTAAGTTACATATGTCTACGATATGCTGTGTAAACCCTTCACACGTAAAGTTGAGGCGCACTACAGGCATAGCCAATGTTGCACAGTCACCCCAACTATGCAGCCACAATGAAACTAACTCCTCCAGCTCCTGCCAACACCCATTCTACTGTGTCTCTCTGAACTGATTGCTCTAGGGACTTCACCTAAGTGTACCCACACAGTATTTATCCCTTTGTGACTGGTATACATCACTTAGCACAGTGTCATTGAGGTTCCTCCATGTAGGAGCATGTGTGTGAGTCTCTGTTGTGGGATTCGTATGGGAGGTCCTTCTGTCTGCATCTTGCTTTTATTGGTTAATGAATATAGAAACTGCCTTGGCTTGTTGATAGGGCAGAACTTAGGTAGGCAGGAAAAACTGGACTGAATGCTGGGAGAAGGAAGGTGGAGAGTGAGGGAGATGCCATGTAGCCCCATCGGAGATAGACGCCAGAACTTTTCCCAGTAAGCCAGAGCCTCATGGTGATACACAGATTAATAGAAATGGGTTAAATTAATATGTAAGAGTTAGCCAATAATAAGCTAGAGCTAATGGGCCAAGCAGTGATTTAATAATATAGTTTCTGTGTGATTATTTCAGGTCTAAGCTAGCCAGGCAACCAGGAACCAACAAGCGGCCTCCTCCCACTAAAATGGGATATCCATACACTGTGTGAAAATGTATTCCTGTGACTGGTGTAATAATAGCTGAATGACCAGGAGAGAGGCAGGAGGTATAAGTGGACTTGAGGGCAGGGAGAGAGAACTCTGGGAAGAAGAAGTTTAGTCAGCAACTAGATGCGGAGGAAACAGCATGAACAGTATGGAGAGATGAGGTAACGAGCCAGTCAACAGAATGCAGATTAAAAGAAATGGGTTAAGTTATGAGAGCTAATGGGACAAGCCTAAGCTAAGGTCATGCTTTCATAATTAACAATTAGTCTCTGTGTCATTATTTGGGAGCTGACAGTGAAAAAGAAAATCTGTCTACAATTTCCTTCCTTCATATAAAGTCAAAAACTTCCCTTTATAGGATGTTATGTTCGCTCATCCACTCATCCATTCATGGGTACTTGGGTTGGCTATCAGGAACAATGAATATCAAACTTCTCTTTGAGACTCTGCTTACAATACTTTTGAGCGTGTACCCAGAAGTGTAACTGATTGGTTAAATGATAGCTCTGCATCATCTTTTTATATTTACATGTGTACTTGCATGTGTTAGTATATGTAAGAGAATATATATATGCAATATATATATATAAAATCATGAATGCACATATGTACATGTGCCAGACACCATCCATCATTTTTGAGACAGGTTATTTCCCTGGCCTGAACCTCATCAAGTAGGACAGGATGACCAGCTAGTGAACCCTGGGGACCTACTTGCACTGGGATTACAAACATACGCCACCATGCTCGACCTTTTTTCTCTTTTGGTTTTTCGAGACAGGATTTTCCTGTAGCTTTCGTGTCTGTCCTGGAACTAGCTTTTGTAGACCAGGCTGGCCTCAAACTCACAGAGATCCACCTGCCTCTGCCTCCCTAGTACTGGTTTTAAAGGCATGCGCGGCCACCACCTCCCCCCCCCATCTTTTTTTTTAATATCATGCCCTAGTTAGGGTTTCTATTACTGCTATGAAACATCGTGACCAAAATAAAAGCTGTGGAGGAAAGGGTCTATTTGGTTTATACTTCAGCATTCCTGTTCATTCACAAAGGAAGTCAGGACAGGAACTCAACCATGGCAGGAGGTGATGCAAAGGCCATAGAGTGGTTCTACCTACTGGCATGCTTCCCCTGTCTCCCCTAGCTTGTTCAGATTGCTTTTTTATAGAACCCAGAACCACCAGCCCAGGAATGGTACCAACCCACTCCCTTTGATCACAAACTGAGAAAATGCCTTGCAACTGGATCTCATGGAAGCATTTCTTCAGCTGAGTCTCCTTCTTCCTGATGATTCTAGTTCACAACAAGTTGACAGAAATCCAGCCAGCACACATCGGTTCTGGGAATTGAACTCATGTCCTCGTGCTTGCCATGCAGACACTTTACTGATTGAGCCATCTCCTTGCCCTGATTTAATCTTTAAAGAGTCCCATCCAGTTTTCCACAGCGGTTGTACCATGTGTCTAATCATTGCTTTTTTTTTTTTGTACTCATTTCCGATGATGTAAGCAGTCATCCTTATGGATGTGGTGTACGGATGTGATTTGTGGTTTTTATCTCCCAAGTAATTGATGAGGCACAGCACCTTTCATAGGCTTCACAACCATTTCTACACCTCATTTGCAGAAATGTGGGGTGCAGAGGCTTTACGCAACAACTGTGGCAAGGCTAGGTTCACATGCAAGCCTGCATTTGCATAAACTTGCTCTCAACCACTAACACTGGAATAACCCACATGTAGTTTTCAAACGCTATCTCAAAAGCAGTAAGTATTCAGTGTCATCTAGGCTACCTTCATATATTATAGCTACTTTTATAACCATTGACCTGACTGGAGTTCTGTTACTTCCCTTGACAGTAGTGCTCATTACCTCCATTGACATTGCTGCCACTAATACTTCATTTGACGCCACTGCTATTATTACCTCCATCGATGCTACTGCTATTGCGACTGCTGACATTACTGCTACTCTTACTACTACTTACATTGCTGCTACAGCTTTGGCTGCTATTACAAACCTTCCCAAGGTGGGAATTCACCAATTCTCTCTCAGAAGACAGAAAACCCACCAATATGACAAAGTACAGGCATTGTTAACACCTTCTTGGCAGAAGGAGAAAAGATCGAGCAACACACCCGACAGCTCACCATCATCTGTAACTGGCTCCAGGGGCTCTGATTCTCTCTTCTGGCCTCTGCTGGCACACACACACACACACACACACACACAAATAAGTGCACATAAACACACAAGTACACACAGGAGGCACATAGAGGTTTAAACACACATATACATAAATAATAAAATAAATCTTTAAAAAGTTGTTAAAGGGGCTGGAGAGATGGATCAGTGGTTAAGAGCATTTGCTTCTCTTGTAGAAAACCTGAGTTAAATTCCCAGCACCCGCATGGCAGCTCACAATCATCTGCACCTCTAGTTCCAGGGAATCCTTTGCCTTCTTCTCCTGGCCTTCATGTGGGACACATGAGTAGAGGCAGACAGACACTCATGCGCATAAACTAAAATAAACAAATCTTAAAAACAAGGGAAAATTAAAAAATAAAGACAAGACATCTCCCAGGTCACCTCCAAGCAACAGGAACTGTGAAGACTAAACTGCCCAGACGGTGACATCTCTCTTGTGCTATGACTTTCCCATGGAGACTCATAACTGATTCCACAGCACCCCAAGACTCCTTCAGCAACACCCAGCTCCTGAGACACCAGAGTCCAGCATCCCGCCCTGTCCAGTTACCCCAAAATCATCTGACCGGGTCTTCCTTGTTGATCCTATACCCACAGCCCCTGGACAGAACCAGGCCACCAAGACTGCCATAGGTGCTCCCCTTAGCCGTGTGCGGGGAGAGGGTGAAACAGAGGGAGAGTTACTGAGGCAGAAGGGAGGCGAATGGAACCAGAGTGTTCTTGGGAAGTGAACAGAAGTGAAGCAGTGAAAAGCTGCCAGGTTTATTCCCTTAGGGATGTGATATGTGCAGCCTCCCTACCAGCTGTGCACTCTCCCAGTCCGAGCATCTGTAAAATAACAACCAAGTCCAGCTGAGCACTGAGTACATCCCGAACTCATTTACACAGACAGCATCTCACTGAATCTTTGCAGCATCTCCCTAAAGCAGACCATCACTGTCATTCCTGCTTACAGGGACAAAGCTAAACTGGGCAGCACCAGGATCTGCAAGCTGACAGCCCAACCTAGAGTCAAAACCCTTCTTCACTCCAGCGCTACGGGGTCTTCCTTACCCAGACCCAGAATCTGACAATGTCTATACACTGGGGGTGGAACTCTCAAACCATTCAGGGCCTTAGTTGTCACACTCAACTCTAAGCATCACCCGGCAGTCATGTTACAGACTCCAGGGCAGATGTATGCTTCCTGTCTTCTTCCCAGTGTTCCTGTTGCAAAGGGTCCGACCAAGTGCTCCGGCCCACATCTGTCCTAGTAGTCAGCCTATGTCGGGCCATTGGGAAAGCAGCTCCTGGTCTGTGTGGCTCTCTCCATTCTCCAAAACCACCTCCATTATCTCTTTTTCTTCTCCAAATCACCTTCGGAGTCTTTTCTCCCCCCTCCCTAGCCTTGGCTTGTGGAGGCTGCCCCAGCCAAGTGCAGAGCAGAGTATAATAAAGTGGAAGGAATTCGGAGTTTCTAGGCAACCTAGCCAGGAGGAGATAAAGAGCAGGGAGGAGTAAAGACAGCCAGAGTGCTAAAGAAAGAAAAGACAGCTCCCAGCTGGAGGGACTCTGTGCAAAACTCTCTGTAAGTGACCAAGGATCTGCAGATGAGCAGGGCCTGTGCTCTCTAGGCTAGGGATGTATCTCAGTCAATAGACAGCTTGCTTATATGCATGAAGTCTTATGATCCATCCCCGACACTGAATAAACCCCCATGGCACCACACACCTGTAATCCCAGCACTGAGGAGTTGCAAGCAGAAGGATCAGAAAGAAGTTCAAGGTTATCCTCAGTTATACAGCCTGAGATATATGATAGCTTGTCTCCAAATAACTACTACAAACGAACACATGTGCCCACTGAGCGCCCACCGTTGTCCCGAGAGGTGAACATGCCCTTCGTTCGTGCCCACCCTGGGCTCCCATGAGCCTTGTCCTGGTGCTTTGAGACACAGAGGGGAAACGATGTTGTTGAGGGGCTGTGAAGGGAACAGGAGCTTACTGGAGCCAGAGGAAACCTAGATGAACTGGAAGGCGCCTACACCGCCGGAATGCGCTCAGTGCCCTGGGACATGTGCACAGATGATGCTGGGGATGTTGCCACCGAGCTCCATCCAGGATTTGAGCCAAGGGATTAAGTCACGTGTTCAGGAAACTCGAGAGACACATGCCTTTCCTCTTCACAGATGAGGCACTGGAGGCTACACGCTCTCTCCGTCCTGCTACAAGCGTCTTCATCTGCTACGCCAGGAAGGACATGAACTCTGGACCCTTCCTAGTCTGCTTCATTGGCCCCTAACACCAATCTGCTCGTTGCTTTGGTCTTCCTCCCATTTCCTCCCTCCTTACCCTGGGAGGAGAGCCTTCTCCCTGTCACTCTGAAGGGAGTCTCTACCAACCATGTGAGAAGGTTCTATCTGGACTAGGTCCCGAATCCTCTAACCTTCCTCCAGCTCCCTATATCTCTTGACAGATTCCAGCAACAGGGGGCCAAGTCCATCCTCGAAAGATATTACCTCCCCAGCACTCCCAATTCCCAAATGACTCCCAGAGCCCAGATGTTTTATGTCATAGAAAATAAACATCTAGATGATTTAATACTTCCTGCTGGGTCTCATTTGGCTTCTGGCACAGAGCTGGTTGGAGGTCACTCTGCCCCTTAAGCCTGGGCCAGGGCACCTGTCCTGCTCCAGCGGGGCCACTGATGACCACTGATCCTGGCAATCACTCTGCAGGAACTGGAGAGCCAGGGCTGTAAGAGACCTCCACACCCATTGGTGATTTGCTGAAATAGCTTGCTCATCAGTGGATCAGAGGTTCACAGCAATATTTATAAGCCAGTTTCAAAGAACACGTGAAGGCCATCCTGGAGAGAATAGGGATTTAAGGTCTAAGAAGCACCCAGAAGTGCCAAAATTCCAAAACTGAAGGCTAGCTGCCCTTCTCCTACAGATCCTGGGGGAAAGAAAGAACACATTGTGTGTTCCTAAGAAGCACTGGCCGAGTGCTAGGGGGCTGGGAGGGGGCCAGTGACTGTTAGATGCCTCGGTACCATACACCACGATTCATATACAATTCACATGATGGCGGATGTGCCAGCTCGCAATGACTTGGTGATTTAAATAACGCCCAAATACAACACTCTCCTCTTTTGTGTGGGACAAAGCTAACATGAAGACACCACCTGCTTGGGTGGCATGAATGCTGAGCACATGCAATTGCATACATAGTATTCGTGATGATGGCAGTAAATGGCAGCGACTGTGTTTCTGGTGTGCTTATTGGCCAGGCTATCCTTGCAAATGATTATCTTAGCATGCTCTTCTTCTATTTATAAAAACCCTTGCTGCAAAAGCAATACACTTGCTTCCATCCACTTCACATACCTCACTTTTACTGTTTCCCTTGATGACATCAAATGCCACATCAAGCAGCTGGCCTGTGACATCTGGGTATATGTCACTCCTCCATGACATCATGTATCTATGACATGATGTCATCCAAGGATCACGCCCCAGCCTGTAACACAAGCATGGCTGTGTTTAGGAGTGTTTTGTTTGGTTTGAGACAGAGTCGCATGTATTGTAGACTTGTTGTGCAGCTGAGGATGACACTGAACGTCTCCTCCTCCTGCCTCTACCTCCAAAGGGCTTGGATTGCAGGTACATACCACACCACACCTGGTTTATGTGGTACTGGAGATTGACGCCCTGGCTTTGTGCATTCTAGGTAAGTATTTTATGTACATTGGTGTTTTGCCTGTCTGTATGTTTGTGTGAGGTTGGTGGATGCTAGAGTAACAATGGGCTGCAATGTGCTTGCTGGGAATTGAACCCAGGTCCTCTGGAAGAGCAGTCAGTGCTCTTAACCACTGAGCCTTCTCTCCATCCGCCCTGGCACTTACATCTTGGCACTAACCAACAGCTGTCTAGTTGTACTTAATGCCCGCCTAACCAGAGGAAAATCACATCTGGTAATGGAATCTAGCCAAATACCTGTAGCTAGTAAAATCATGGATCTTAGCGGAGAACCTGCTCCGACCACTTCCTGGAGCCAGTATAATTTTTAACTGCCCTTAAATGCTCTCTTTCTGCCTACAGACAAGTGTGGCATCCAGCCCTCATCAAAGAAGCTTTTTGCTGGCCATACTAATGTGTGCACTTATTCCAAACACTTGGGAGGCAGAGGCAGGTGAATCCCTGTGAGTTCAAAGTCAGCCTGGTCTACAGAGCAAGTTCTAGAACAGCAGGGCTACACAGAGAAACTCTGTCTTGAAAAACAAAACAAATGAACAAACGAACAGAATAAAGCTTCTTTTGTAGCAGACTGAAATCTGTTGTTGCAAAAAGCCAAAGTTAGCTGAGATGCAGGGAGTAACTGAGTGCAGAGATCCCACTGCAGCTGACGCCACAGAACTCCCACACCTGCAGCTGCAGGAACATCACAGGAAAGGGGCAGGGAGTATTGTAAGCACCAAAGGATCAGGGAGTCCGCAGCTTGATTGTATGTTCTATGTATGAGAGGGAAGCTACACGCATGAAACATCAACAACACAAGCTACTTAAACAAGACCGGAACAGTAACAACACCAGTTGACATAGCAATATGGTTGAGGGGAATTTCATGAGACCTCGCCCTGATGAAGTCATTATAAACTGCGGAGAAGAGGAATTAATCTTCCCTGAAGATGAGCCCCCTAACCAACTAAAACCAAGTAGTCAGTCCTAAAACCTATACATATAGGCAACACAAAACAGACTCAGCAGTTTGCATTTATATATTTATTCCTCTCTCTCTCTCTCTCTTCCTCTCTCTCTCTCTCTCTTCCTCTCTCTCTCTCTCTCTCTCTCTCTCTCTCTCTCTCTCTGTGTGCATGTCTGTGTATAAAACAATAATTAAAGAAAAAGGAGCCACAAATTTAAAAGGCAAGGAAATCGTCGATGAGGGGGCTAAATAATATAATATTTTAATTATAAATTTCTTTAAATATCAACTCTCCATCCCCCAGTTTGTGCACCCACCATTCTATTTTGGTTTCTATGAATCCATTAACCCTAGAGATCTATAACCCCCTTTTTTCCTCCCTCCTCCCTATCTCTGTAAAAGAAGGTCTCTCTACATAACACAGAATGGACTCAAACTGCAAATCCTTCTATCCCGGCATCTGAGTTACTTCTTTTTTTTTTTTTTTTTTTTTGGTTTTTCGAGACAGGGTTTCTCTGCGGCTTTGGAGCCTCTCCTGGAACTAGCTCTGTAGACCAGGCTGGTCTCGAAGTCACAGAGATCCGCCTGCCTCTGCCTCCCAAGTGCTGGGATTAAAGGTGTGCGCTACCACCGCCCGGCCTTAGTTACTTCTTGATGCTGTGATAAGACACCATGACCAAGGCAACTTATAGAGGAAAGAGTTTCTTGGTGGTTGGAGTTCATGACCATCTTGGAAGTAGACAGAGAGTCATGGCGCTAGAGCAGTAACTGAGCGCGTATATCTTCAGACACAGCCATGAAACCAAAAGAGCTATCTGAAAATCTCCTCTGTGATGCTATTCTTGGTGGCCAACTCAACTCTATGTGGAATGAACTACAATCCAGAAATGGAGGGCCCACCTGGGATCTGGAACTTGAGGCAGGCAACCCACATGCCTTTGTTCTGGATCTTGAGGTAGAATGACACTCCTTTAATCCAGGTCTTGGGGCTGGACCACACACCTTTAATCTGAGTCCCACCGTCTTCTGGAAGCCTGTAAAGATAATGGGAGAAGGAAAGTTTCCTTCTTCTTTGCCTGTTTGCCCTCGCCTTGTCAGCCCATATATTCCTTCACTGGCATTGGAGCCTGCTTCTTCAGGCTTCCAGCATATACAGAAGACCAGCTGAGACGCCAGCCTCGTGGGACTGAGCAACTGCTAGATTCTTGGACTTCCCATTCACAGATAACCATTGTTTCATTAGTTGGATTGCTGCCTGTAAGTCATTCCAATAAATTCCATAAGTATAGATAGATAGATGATAGATAGATAGATAGATAGATAGATAGATAGATAGATAGATAGATACATAGATAGACAGGCAAACAGACAGACAGGTAGATATAGAGAGATATCCATTCCATAAATTCTGTGACTCTAGAAAACTCTAATACATCCTCCAATAAGTCCACCCTTCTAATCCTTCCCAAACAGTTTCATCAATTGTGGACCAAGTATTAAAATATCAGAGTCCATGGCGGCATTCTCCTTCAGACCACTACACTCAGGCTCCCGAGTTCTGAGATTGCCAATGTGTGCCACCACAGTGGCTTCGTTTATCTTAATTGTGGGTAGCTTATCTCACTTGGTATGTTGCCTTCAAGTTTGAATTTCTGGCTTTAGGAAGCTTCTTAACCAAAGTATGGTGGCCTGGTGAGTCACCTTCTCTGCCAAGAGCCCCAGTGCTAGCAGCCTTCCCTAGGTAAGCCCAAGTCCATCCTCCGCTCTCCCCTGCAGAAGAGCCCTCCTGTCTCTCCCACAGAAAGCCTTCCCCCAGCGTTTGACAGGTGAGAAGCCTAGTCTCATTCCGCCTGTCCAGGCCTTGCTGAGGTTCCCCAAGACCTACATCACTTTTCATTAACTTCTTTGGAGTCTTTGCCTCCACACTGGCACCGGTCCCTACCTACCAGGGTGGTTCCCTGAGAACTCCTGAACCTGCATTGCTTCCTGGATGTTCTTGCAGCTGCGGCACCAGGGCTAACAACTCTCTGCCCTCTCCATCCACAGAACAGTAGACGTAACCTCCTCGCCTCCTGTAAAGCAAGGGATGCCAACTCTGGTGACCCTAGCTCTGCTTATTCAGGTTCCCTGACAGTGCGCACCACCCATCACCAGCCCCGCTCCCTGCACTGTCCAGGAGAGCTCCCCCATTTCTCCATCATTCCTGAGAGTGGAGCTTACCAGCCCCTCTGTGCCCCTCACCACCTCAGGCTGCCTGCCTGAGATAGCTCCACCCACCTGCCCGAGAACAGCAGCCATGGATTGCAACACTCACACCTTTAGACTGTGGGTGCCACATGGGCAAGGGCTCTGCTATTTGTCTTGGCTCCGCCTTTTTTATTAATTCCCTGCTGTTCTTGTTTAGAGCCCCATAAAAGCATAGAATTAGAAAGAGGAGGATCGCCCACGGCCTGTGGCGCTCCCTTTCCGAAGCAGACGTTGGGAAAGGTCCTGCTTACCTAGTTCAGAAGTGAAAAGGTCACCTTTCACCTACATACCCACAATGCCGTGCAGAGCCAGCAAGGTGCTGCCTCAGGCCCAATCCTCAAGGGCTTCCTGTTGGGAAAAGTCACCTCCCAGAGTCTATAGTCCCACCTTATTCTATCTACCACCTGTCTCCTGGCCACTTTGACTCTTGAAACTGTCCAGAGATGGCCCTGTTCCCTCCCCATACACCGGGCCCTGTGCTGAGTGCCTATCTTGTGGGTCACTGACCCTCTTCCCACAGCCTGGCTTTCAGAGAATATGGTTGTTCCGTCCGTTCTCTGGTTTCCCAGAGCCTTCCAGACCTGTGGCCTCCCACCATTGGCTGAAGATGGCTGTCCTGAAGTTTTGCCAGAGCCTATTCCCCAGCGCCATCTCTGTCCTCAGTCTTGAGAAGATGAGCCTTAATCTGACTGGGGTGCTCAGAAGTGAGATTTCTGGAACATAATCATTAAAGGAGGCCATCGGGTAAAATGCCCCTGTGATTGAACCCTGGTTAAGAATAGGCACAGAGCCAGGCAGTGGTGACACACGCCTTTAATCCCAGCACTAGGGAGGCAGAGGCAGATGGTTCTCTGTGAGTTCAAGGCCAGCCTGGTCTACAAGAACTAGTTCCAGGACAGACTCCGATGCTACAGAGAAACCCTGTCTTAAAAAAAAAAAAAACAAAAGAAAGAAAGAATAGGCACCAACAGAGATGCAGGCTCCCAGGCTCCCTGTCTCTTGCCATGTGACATCGCTAGCAAGAAGGTCATTGCCAGAAGCATCCTTCATCTTGCACCTCCAAAACCATAAACCCAAACAAATCTTTTTTCTTTATTTTTTTTTTAAAGCTCACCTTCCCTAATATTCTCTTATGGGGCCAACAGCTGCCTTGCACAGTCCGCCAGCCCCGCACCCGGTTCACATCTGTCAAAATAACTCTACACCTGCATCATTGTGGGGTCCTCTGTTCCAGAGCAAGCTTCTCTCCACGTTTCAGGAGCCATCTTGGCTTTCACCTTCTCCTCCAGCCCATTAAAATGGGTCAGCTAGTAAGGGTGCAGGCCACCGAGTCTGAGGACCTCAGTGAGGCACCTGGATCGTCCCCCAAATCTCAAAACACTAAATGCTTCCCTGTTGCCCAGAGAAGACAGATTGGGAGCCCAGCTGCTCCACCCAAAATCACCTCCTATGGCCTCGATGTAATATCCCGTACTGTGTGTGGACACTCTAACAATTCCTAGAATGTTCGTGCTCTCTTGCTGTCTTAGGGGGAATGTGGACTAAGTCGGAGAGAATTGTGGGTTTTAAGAAGGGAGAGATTAGTCGGGCAGTGGTGTTGCACGCCTTTAATCCCAGCACTCAGGAGACAGAGGCAGAGGGATCTTTGTGAGTTCAAGGCCAGCCTGGTCTACAGTGTGAGTTCCAGGACAGGCTCCATAGCTACTGAGAAATCTTGTCTTGGAAAAAAGAAAAAAAAAAAGGCAGGGGGAGATTATGCTGTCTCTAATGATGGAAGGATGGAGAGGGGAGAAAAAGGCAGAGGAGTGAAGGCATTAAACACAGGATATCATCCCTGAAAACACATATTGAAGCCGGGCGATGGTGGCGCACGCCTTTAATCCCAGCACTCGGGAGGCAGAGCCAGGCGGATCTCTGTGAGTTCGAGACCAGCCTGGTCTACAAGAGCTAGTTCCAGGACAGGCTCCAAAACCACAGAGAAACCCTGTCTCGAAAAAAGAAAAAAAAAAAAAAAAAGCTTGCTGTACTCCCTCTCACAGCCCCAGAAGAACACAGGGCTATAGCATGCGGCTCTGTGAGCCTGCTCCTCCTTGACTGGAGGCCAGAGGGTTTGAGCTTATTTTTGCTCTCTCGAGGTTGTTAACAATAGGTGTGGCTACAAATGAGCGATCCTGACCCAGGGTGAGGTTAATTAGTATTTTGGGTCTAGAGGTGGAACCACTCCACCTGGACCAAAGGTCGGAGAATTCAAGTCTATTCCTTATATCGTGTTAATAAAGTCTGTAGCCTGCCCCCTCCCCTTTCAGAGTGAAGACTATAAGCCTGTGGAAGAATAATGAGGTGGATTCAGTATTCACTGAAAGTCCTTCCCGATGCTGGTCTGTGTTCTGTCTCTTATTTCCCTTTTATTTCTGTTCCTTTTGCTTAATAATTCTACTCTTCATGCCCCTACCCTGAAACGAGTTTTGTTGAAGCAGGTCTTCAACGCTGCTCTTCTGCCATCTGCAACCTGTGTTCACGGAACTTGCCTATCCTCAGCTCTCCAAAGCAGAGCTCTCATGCCGTCCAGGTAGCACCCTAAGGAACTTACAGTCATCCTCAAGTACACCTCCCCAGAAGACAACAGACTGAACCATCTAGAAAAGTGTGACCTAGGGGGAAAAAGAGGGGGAGAAGATGTGTTATTGGCATAAGATTGGTCTGGCCAAGTAGGGAGAGAGCCATGTCAACAAGAACCCTTAAAGATGACCCATGACTTTTGAAAGAAGACCCTCCTTTCAAGGTTGACAGCATCTGGTCGGTCATTCAGAGGTGAAAGAATGTTTATACTTTTAACCTGGATCAATGTTCCAGTCCCAGATTGCCTATATTAAAACCTAAAGAACAATTAATCCCGAAAGCACAGGCAACAAAAGAAAAAAAATCGAGGAATTAAGTATTAATTATTTCACACTTAACTTCTGAGTTGAAATGTACATGGCCGAATGGGAGGAAATATCTGCACACTGTTTGTCTAAGAAGGGGTTAATATCAACGACACATAAAGACCTCCTGTAGCTGGAGAACTGACCCCACAACCCCCTTTGTCTGCCATGAGGTGACATGTGTGAAGAAAATCACGCCCTCCCTCCCTCCACCCTTGCCACTTGTGGCAGGTCAGAGAGCTGGCCCTAGGGCCACAAGAGTGGGAGAGCTGGCCTTGGCCCTCACCAGCTGCGTTACAGGAGAGCAGCCACAGCACCCTGCCTGGGCAGCATACTAGAACTGACCCTGTTGTTGGGGGCATTGGTGAGCTGGGTCTGTGGGCTTGAAAGCAGGAAAGATGTCCCCTCCCCGTATCCCATGGGATGGCAAGGGTAAGGGAAATATGCCCTCCCTGCACCCTCACCCCTTGCCACCTTCAACAAGTAGGAGAGTCAATTTTCGGGGCATGAGAACGGAAGAGCTGGTCCTGCACCTAGCCTGGTGGTGTGAGTGCAGGTGAGCTGGACCAGAGAGTGTGAGAGCGAGATGGCTGGCCCTGTTCCTGCTGTAGGTGGGTGAGCTAGCTGGGGCAGTGCTGCAGAGCTGGAGTGCTGGCGAAATGAGGGAAAGTTGGCAGGCTGGCCAACCCAGCTACCACCCAGGCCCACAATCGGAACTACAAGGTAGCCCACCCCAACACCCACCTCATCTATGAACTGCTGGAGCATGTGAAAGGGCTGGACCTACAGATCCGAAGCTACAGGATCTCCATGACACACGCCAACAACAGGATATCCAAGAGGAGTCCCGGTGAGGACCTAGTATCACCTATCACCCGAGGGTGTAGCAGAAGCCGGAGGCCTCTAACCAGACCAATGACTCATCGCGATGAAGACCTACAAGTAAAGATGGACCTATTGAAGTGCACACCGCGTGACTCTCTAGTCCACAACAGCTTCCGGCCAAGATTTTTTTTGTTGTTTTTTTGTTTTGTTTTATATTTTGTGTTTTGTTTTGGTTTTACTTTTAAATATTATTTTTTTGGTAGGGGTGGATGTTGTAAGGCAGAGGGCTGAAGTGAGGGGCCGGGAAATAAGTGATTTGGGGATGTATGATGTGAAAGTCACAAAGAATCAATAAAAAGTTAGAAGAAAGGAAGGAAGGAAGGAAGGAAGGAAGGAAGGAAGGAAGGAAGAAAGAAAGAAAGAAAGAAAGAAAGAAAGAAAGAAAGAAAGAAAGAAAGAAAGAAAGAAAGAAAGAAAGACTCCCCCTGGTTTACCAACAAATACAAAGCAATGCCATTGGAACTGGCCAGAGGATTAGAACCTACATCCCCAGAGAAGACACAGAAATAGCCAATAGCGCACAAAGAGACACTTAGCACCACCATTAGTGAAACAAAGGCAGTGGTGGTTGAATTGTTGAAAGGCCTGCAGAAGCCAAAGCAAGACCAACCAGGATTTCTCAGGGACTGGATTTCTCAGCCATCAAGCTGTTGGTGTGTGAGGTGAGCACTCCTCTGGGGGTGGAGGAACAAGTCCTCACAAGATGGCACGCTGAGGTCATCCCCGGGACCTTCATTCTGAACCAACTACTGCCTTGATCCTAAAAGCTGAGAGGCCTGAAAGGATGAGAGATGGCCAATTCCTGGCAAATTCACATCCCCCAACTCCAACCTTACTCCCTGCTGAGCAGAGGAGGGATTGATACCTCCTGCAGCTAGGGACATTCCGCCATTGTTCTAGAAAGCCAGCTCTGGAGCTCAGGAGGCAGAGGTGTGGTCAAGGTAAACCCCCTCAGCAGAAAAGGGGCAGAGTCTTGCCCAGTTTCTGACTGCACCTCACTGTGTCCTCCAGTTGCCACAAGCCTGCCACCCACGAACCTCTATGAGGCCATCATCCTTTCCAACAAACAGAACAAGGAACCCCCAGTTCTTTGTGGCCTTTTTAAGGGGCTCATCTCCTCCCGACCGCTCTCACCTTTTCCTGTCTGTCCCCATCCTTATGCCCAGCACAAAACTCCCTGCTTTCCCTCAGATCCCCTGTCTGGAGGGACCGTTTCTGAGTTTTCCTTTCTGCGTGTTTGCAGTACATGCAACGGGGAGTCAGCTCCTTCTGAGAGTCTGTGCTTTCTGCTTTGCATCTCTCAGACAGAGCAGCTCAGAAGACATCTGTAGAACCTCAGCTCCTAAGGACCCCTCCCACTGAGGGAGCTGGTACCTGGCCTTCCCCGGGGATAGTCTAAACAAGCATCTTCAGAAAAGGGCGTTTATTGCCAAGACAGTAGAGATAAGCGGGGCTCATCTGTCTGCCACAATGACTCGGGCTGGGCCGGCTTGTACGTTGTCAGAGTGATTTTAGCAGAGCCTGCAAGCCATGAAACTCTTACAAACTCCAGATAAGGCCCTTGTCTTCAGAGAGCTTGGAGGAGAGGGGAGTGGGGAGTTGTTGTGATAGTCGCCACTGGAGATAAGGTGAATATATATTTTGTTTAACCAAACCTGTCTATTGGCTGAGACACCAATGAGCTGGCATCTATCAAATACTTCTCTGATTTACACGAATACCTGATTCCTCCCGATAAGGAAAAGTGTAAGTCAACACAGCTCTGTTGTCATTGGGTGTTACCTGCCCAGATACTGGAGTTTTTATCACAGGCTTCCTTCAGCTTTATCTGTGACTTAGGTGTGACCAAACTGTCTTGCATGCCTACATGCACATGTGCATGCTCGCAAGCGTGCATGCGTGCGGGTGGGCGTGTATATGCGCGGGTGAGCGTGGGAGTGTGCATGTGTGTGTGTGTTGCAGAGGTCTGTGTATGATCGTGTCATGAACAAACACCATGGAGAAATGGCGAATTGGACCCCAAAGAGGAAGAGAGGGAGGTAGCAGCAGCATGATGAATGTGTTTCATAATCAGCCCAAAGCCGCCAACAAGCTCCGGCCTGCTATCCATCAGCCCTAACTCGGGGAGGACGAACCCCAGGGCTGCCCGTGATAAGACAAAAAACTGCGGTCAATCATCCTACACCTCCAGACTCAGTTTCTCCACTTATGAAGGAGAAAATGACATCCATCATGAGGACGAATGGTCCACAGCACGCCAAGTGATCCTAAGACAGGAAGGCTGGTGGATTAAATAAAGATTTACAGAGAACAGTGTCCAAATGAGGCTGACTTATGATGTGTTCCGTGACGGTAATAGATGACAACCACGGGGATCCCCAGGAGAACCTACTTCCAGCAACTCAGTTTCCAGAGAGGAGAGGGAGGGTGGGAGGGGAGGAAGGGGGAGGGGAACAGTGAGAGAGAGAGAGAGACCCAAGGAAGAAGAATTTGCCCAGGATGAATTATTTCTTCACTCTGCCTTATTCCTCCAGTTCGACATTCAGTTCAAGGCTTGGAAGAGTTCGCCAGGTAAAACACTGATGATACCAAATCCACCACTCCAGCCTAAAAAATAACACTTGGAGCCGGGCGGTGATGGCGCAAGCCTTTAACCCCAGCATTCTGGAAGCAGAAGCAGGAGGGTCTCTGTGAGTTTGTGGCCAGCCTGGTCTACAGAGCGAGTTCCAGGACAGGCACCAAAGCTACACAGAGAAACCCTGTCTCAAAAAAAAAAAAAAAAAAAAAAAAAAAAAAAAAAAAAAAAAACAATAAAAAAAAAGTGACAATGAAGGCAAGGAGGTAGCTTATCAGGTAAAAGTGCTTGCTAAGCAAACCTGGAAACCAGAGTTCAATCCCCCAAACCCACAGTGTCGGGAGAGAAATGACTCTCAAAAGTTGTCCTCTGACTTACACACACATACACACACACACACACACACGGCATACACACACACTGTCACACATGCATGCTCTCACTCACATACGTGTACTACACACATCATCATCATAAATAAAAGATTTGGAAAGAAGGTTTATCAGCTCAGAGAAACAGAGGTAGGAAATGGAAACCGCTCACCTAAATACACTGTTAAAGTCCTTTAAAAAGTTCTTCTGCCTTGCATGCAGCGTAGGAGTTTGTGTGTGTGTATGTGTGTGTGTTTGTGTGTGTGTACGTGTGCATGTTTGTGTGTGTTGGTGTGTGTGTGTGCGTGTGTGAAATATTAAACCATCCCCCAGCTCTCACCTCCCCATCTCCTCAGCTCCTCATCCCATTCCCCTAGGAAACAAGCTTTAAACTTAGTCTTTCGGGACCTTGCTAGCCACAAACCTGCACCTGTGTCTTTGAACTTAGTAGTCTCCTCTCACAAAAGGGCCAGACAGAAAGTCTCCAGTGCCATTCTTTTTTTTTTTTTTTTGCAAAAAGAACATCTTTTTTTTTTACTTATTTATTTATTTTTATTCTTTTTTAATTAAAATTTCCACCTGCTCCCCATTTCCCATTTCCCTCCCCTCCTCCCAAATATTGCCCTCCCCCCACTTCCCTCCCCCTATCCCCACTCCTCTTCTCCTCCCCCCTCCAGTGCCATTCTTGAACTGCCATTGAGACAGGGAAGAACCACCCAGCCACTAGGCAATATGCATGAGCATCTATTTACTCCCAAGAAGTCACTGACTCAACATTGCTCCTTGCGCCCAGCCTCCAGGACTGCTGGCCTCAGGGACACACTCACCTCTGTCTTAGTCATAGCTCTGTGTGTGACGGAGGTTCTGAGACGCCACTGAGTCAATGTGTGTGAGGGACCTGATAAGACAGGAGTTATGGGACAATGGGTAGAGGGGGCATCGTGTCCACCTATTGGTACATAGACAGTGTTCCTGGGAGTCCACGGCTCCTCATAAACCCACCGAAACCTGTCTTCATAAAACATCGACAGTTTCGACTCTGGGCATTTATGATGTCCTGACCTCAACTTTGGAACAGACTACGAAGCAAGCAAGCGTGTGCAGGACCCCACACTGCTCCTCACTATCCCCGTTAGCAGTTAATCCCATCCCTTGACCCATTCACCACATCTAGGATTGCAATCTTAGCAACCAGTGAACCATATTTCTTTACTAATGTGTGGAGGCTAATTTTTAATCAAGTATGTTAAAACCAACTACAGGAATGAAGGCTCTTGGGAGTCTGTGCCAAGGACCAGGGTAGAGACAGAGCTGTATGAGTGGCTTTAACAGAAATGACTTAGTGAGGGATCTGTCAGCTCGTGTTCTAATTAATCAGCTCGTGTCCTAGTACTGATGTAGTAGACACCAGGACCAAAGCAACTTGGGTGAGGATGGATTTATTTCAGTTCACCCTTGCAGGTCAGAGTCCATCATTGAGGGAAGTCATGGCAGAAAATCAAGCAGGAACTGAAGCAGAAATCAAGGAGGAGCTCTCTGGTTCATCCACATCTGGCTTTCTTAGACAGCTCCAGACCACCTACCCAGGGATGGCAAAGCTTACAGTGGGCTGGGCCCTCCCACATCAGCCAGCAACTAAGACAGCCCCTCAAAGAAGACATGACCGCTGGACAATCTGACCTGGTAACCCCCAGTGGGGACCCCCTCAATTCCTCTGGGCTATGTCAGGCTGACAACTGACTTGAACTAGGACAACTAAGTTTGAAAAGCTAAAGAGGCAGCATACTAACCCTAAGATGTCATCTAGGCAGAAACCCAAAGGCAGACATCACTCCTAGGGCAATCCACAGGGAATGGCTGAACTTATTAGTCGTTACACACCTAGAAAGATTGGTAGCAGATCCCACACTGCTGAGGAAGCGTTGATTGACAGATGGCACCTGCAAAGAGAGAGAGAGGAACGCTAAGACTCAGCTGGTGTGTTGCCAGAATTTAGAGGCTAGATGACACACTGACAGAGACAGAAAGCAAGACACCAAGAACTCCTCCCCACCCCCGCGACCCTCACTCCTGCTGGCTGAGTCCCCTCTATAGCTCCAGCATCAGGAATGCTTCACAGTGTGAACCAAAGCATCCCAGGACAAACGAGAGAGAGGTAGGTTGAAGCTCAGAGGCGAGGGCTTAAACTTGTGTCCTGTGCCTATTTTGCTTCCTTCTTTCAGTATTTGTTTTGTTTTGTTTTTTTAAGATAGTGTGAGTTTGTAGCCCAAGGTGACCTTGAACTTCCTGCCTTGGCCTTCTAAGTGCGAACACTATAGGCACGGACCACTGCTCCCGACTTCTTGCTTCCAATTTCCCTATTCATTTTCCCTGTAGTACCACAATGACTTGCACCTACGTAGAAAGCTGATGATGGCGTCTTTATCCCACCGAAGCTGAAGTCATTCACTTAATACTACTCATTGGCTCACTTTTATCCCATTATAAAACTACAGTCGGGCCGGGCAGTGGTGACGCACGCCTTTAATCCCAGCACTCGTGAGGCAGAGGCAGGTGGATCTCTTGTGAGTTCAAGGCCAGCCTGGTCTACAAGAGCTAGTTCCAGGACAGGAGCCAAAAAACTACGGAGAAACCCTGTCTCGAAAATAAAAAAAATAAAATAAAATAAAAAATAAAACTACAGTCGAAGTTCCGCTGAGGTTCACTTTCATCAGGAAAGGATGCTGAATTGTACTAAATGTCTCTCTATTTGCTTTTTAATATTAAGGCACTTGGGTTTCTAGAAGTAATGAGTTTTTGATGCCTTAATCTTCAATATAGTGCTGATTTTTGCCTGAGAGTATCTTGTTCATTTCAAACTGTTACATCAGTCAGGTGTGGCTCATGTTTGTGAACTCAAAACTCGAGAGGCTAAGGCAAAAGGATTACTGTAATTAAGACTAGTCTCAGTCAGAAAAACAGATTGTGGTTTCAAGGTTCAATATTAAGAAGAATATTATGATATAGACATAATAGTGGTGTATGCCCTTAATCCTAGCACTTAGAAGGCAGAGGAAAGCAGACCTCTGCTTTTTTTTTTAAGGACAGTCTGGTCTACATAGAGAGTTCCAGACCAGCCAGTGAGATACTATCTCAAAGAAGAGGAGGAATGGAGAAAAGAGGAGATGAAAATAGTTTGTGGCTGCAACTCAGTGATAGCATACTTTTACCTGAATAGTACGTGCAAGGCCCTGGGTTCAATCCACAGCAGAAGAAAAAGGAGGATGGGCTAAGAAAAGGCCCTATAGTAAAATAACCTCAGGGGTTGGAATATAGTTAGTTCAGTAGTAAATCATCCTAAAATGTGCAAGGTCTTAGATTCCATCTCTCTTATGAAAACAAAGAATTTGAATTTATTTTATTATGTCTTTTTGTTTTGCATTTTTGAGATAGGGTCTCTGTGTAGCTCTGGCTGTTCTGGAACTCGTTCTGCAGACCAGGCTGGTCTTGAACTCACAGAGATCTGCCTGCCTCTGCCTCCCAAGTGCTAGGATTAAAGGCGTGTGCCACCACCTCCCAGCTAATTTTACATTTTAACAACTCAAACCATACAACTGTTATGGTCCCAAGGATTTCTGAGTTGAGTCAAGCTTTAGTTTTCTCCCAGATTCAGTGAGACCAAATGCCATCTCTGCAGTCTGCCAGTTGCTTTATGAAATGTCCCTAGCTCTCTTTCCATTGAATCCACCTCTAGGTCTAATCTGTTCATTTGTCTCTTCAATCCCCCATAAAGGGATGGGGGTAGGAACTACACACACATTTACCACATGACCACGGGATTCTGCTTTTTGCTATTTGAACTGAGAAGCACATTCTCAGAAAACCTTTGCACAACTGCTGTGAACAGTTCTATATGGGGAGACTCCCAGGAGCAGATTCAAAGGCGGGAATATATGAAAAATACCTGACGCTCAAATGCATGGGCTGCGGGGAGGGTCACACCGGATGAGAGATGGGAGCACTTGTAAAATGCCTTTTGCTGCACAGATAGCTGCTCCCGCTACTCAGCTGGAAGCGTGAGTAGAGGAACCCAAACCCAATGAAGAACAGGATGGGCCTTGCACAGCAATGAAGCAAGAGTGGGAGCCAGAAGACCTGAATGCAAGGTCTTTCTGTAAAATTAGACATGAAGGTCAGAGAACACACATGGAGCCGAGTGCTTGTCACGGGTACAGCCATTTCCTGGTATGCATAGGACCCTGGGTTCCAATCCCAAAACCACACATGCGTGTGTACAGACACACACACACACACACACACATATACACACACACATGGGGGTGTGTCAGTTAATCCAGTTATGAAACATCTCTCAAAGCTCATGTTTTAGATTGGTTCCCACCAGGAGGAACTAAGAACTAATCAGTAAGAAGTGATTGGCTTTCTCTTAAGTCTGGGATCAGTGTCAGGCCTTCTAGGAAAAGGAGAATCCTGTTAGAGAAGTTAAAACTTAAGACTGTCTGGTGAGGGAGGAAGGGGGAAAGCCCAAAAGGTAAGGGACAGTCTCATTTCTACTGCCTACACTACTTTTTTTTGTTGTTGTTGTTGTTGTTGTTTTTTGTTTTTTCGAGACAGGGTTTCTCTGTGGTTTTGGAGCCTGTCCTGGAACTAGCTCTTGTAGACCAGGCTGGTCTCGACCTACACTACTCTTTAAAGCAATGAACACTTAACATTTTGATAAGATAAACCAATAAAGGTGTGTGTTCATGTCAGATGGTGATGGTGTACATGTTTAATCCCACCATTTAGGAGGCAGAGGCTGGTGGATCTCTGAGTTCAAGGCCAGCCTGGTCTATAGAATGAGTTCCAGGACAGCAGGGTTACATAGAGAAACCCTGTCTCAAAAAAAAAAAGTATGTTTTCATATTTATGTGTGTGTATGCAGGTGTGTGTGTATGTTAAAGGAACAAGGAGAAAGGGCTTCAGATGGGGCTTCCTCTCTAAGTCCCTCTGACCTCTCCTGTGGATTGTTGTCTTTGAGAAAGGGTCTTGCTGTGTAGTCTGGCCGCCTAGAATCCATTATGTAGACCCAGTTGGCCTTGAATCCACAGCAATGCTCCTGCCACTGCCTCCAAAGTACTGGGATTACAGAAGAGCACCACCATACTGTCTCAAATGTGGGTCACATGACTTGTGCTCTGGCTGGAGTTGTTTGTACCCACAGCTCTGCCACCCTCGTGGTCCTCATCCCTGACTTGTCCCGCTGACCCAGGAGTACAAGTACAAATTCAAGGTGTCTTCACTGAGGTCAGGCAAGAAGAGTTCCATCACAACCTCATTTAAACTTCTCTAAGCAATGGCTTCTCTTCATCCTTGGAACCAGGTTGGTCTAGCTGTGGTCATAGAACCACAGGCTAGACCCCAAAATGTTGGAGTCTTCCCAAAATATATGAAGTTGCTCACAAGTTAGAAGCCAAGAAAACAAAGCCAGGCTTCCTTCCACTTCACAACATAGTAACTCAACAGAGAGGGTAATTAAGGTATCGTATGTGTCATTAGCAACTGCAGGTTTGCCTAACCCTACTTCTTTTGACAGAGTCTCATTTAGCTCAGGGTGGTCTCAAACTGGCTAAGCAGCTGAGGATGACCTTGAACTCCTGAGCTTCCTGCCTCTACCTCCCAAGTGCTGGAATTACAGACTGAGCCACACACCCGGTCTTCATGGCTGCCTTTAAAAATAAATTTTTGCTCCAAAACCACAGAGAAACCCTGCCTCGAAAAACCAAAAAAAAAAAAAAAAAAAAAAAAAAAAAAAAAAAAAATTGGAGCCCGGAAAATGTGGGGTTTTTTTTTCCCTGAATATTGAATCTGGGCTATAGAAAACTCAGATTCTTGTGGTACACAGAGTGGCAGGGCTAGCATCTGAGCCTGGGGTCTCTTGCTGGTAGTGCACTACAACACACTACAACACCCAAAGTTTCCTGTCGGTGTCCTCTCAGCTTTGACGCAGTTCTGCGAAGAACTTCACATCACACCATCTCCTTGACTACAGAACTCGCTTCCTGTACAGGACTCCTCAGAAGGTCTGCAGTCTGTCCCTCAGTGGGACAGCAACTGAACTGACTACATATTGCCGCTCCCAACAAGGAAAAGAGAGACCCTCTCTAATTTTAGATCAAAACTCCATAAAAGGCAGAAAGTATTGTAATAGCTACTCAGGAAAGGAGATACAAAATTACCATCTGGTTCAGCAACTCCACTTTTGGAAATAGTCACAAAAGAAGGGAAAGCAGAGCAGAAAGCAGTGTTTTTATTTATTTATTTATTTATTTATTTTTATTTATTTATTTTTTTTTTTTGGTTTTTCGAGACAGGGTTTCTCTGTAGCTTTGGAGCCTGTCCTGGAACTCTCTTTGTAGACCAGGCTGGCCTCGAACTCACAGAGATCCGCCTGCCTCTGCCTTCCAAGTGCTGGGATTAAAGGCGTGCGCCACCACCGCCTGGCAGAAAGCAGTGTTTAAACCCTGCTACTCTCAATGGTTAAAAGTCGCAACATCTCCAAGAAAGAGCTCATCAACTGGTTACCCAATACCAGATGGTAAGCTCTGAAAACACACATGTAAGTAACATTATAAAGACTGTGCCGGCTGTACTTATTATTAGGAATATACATAGGCAGATATAGACACACACATACATATACACACATTTGCATGTAACAACAGCTAATGAAAAAGAGGCCATGAATTTGAAAGAAAGCAGGAAGAGGGGATATGAGGGGATTTTGAGGGAGAAAGGGGAAGGAGAAAATGACGTAATTACATTATAATCTCAAAAAGTAAAGGAAATCATTCCTTGAGTTGGCAGCAGCCCCAATACCCATCAACAGATGGATGGAGAAATACAATGTGGTCTGTACACACGGTTCAGTGTCACTTGACCTTAGAGAATGGAGATGCTAGTGTGTGCTTCAACATGGATGAAGTCAGAGGACACAGTGCTAAGTGAGACAAGCCAGTCACTAAAGGACAGAAAATGCAGGACAGCCGGGCGGTGGTGGCGCACGCCTTTAATCCCAGCACTCGGGAGGCAGAGGCAGGCGGATCTCTGTGAGTTCGAGGCCAGCCTGGTCTACAAGAGCTAGTTCCAGGACAGGCACCAAAAACTTCAGAGAAACCCTGTCTCGAAAAATCCAAAAAAAAAAAAAAAAAGAAAGAAAATGCAGGACACCAGTCATAGGTGGCAGGGGTCATCAAATTCATATAAGTAGAAGGAAGGCAGAGTGGCTTACTGTAGAAACACAGGCTAGACTACAGAATGGTGGGGTTTCAATTCCACCTTCCATCCCCCCCCCAAACAAAAACATTAATAGCTTTGGGTTTCATGAATGAAGCTGTTTGACCCCCAGTACTGTGTAAACTAAACATGGTAATGTATGCCTATAATCACAGGTGGTGGCAGGGTCAGGAATTTCAGGTAGTGCTACTTAGCAAGTTTGAAGCCAGCCTGGGCTACAAGAGACCTGGTCTCAGAAAGAAGAGAAGAAAGGGGGGAAGGAAGGAGCAGGGACAGGAAGACGCATGTCTGCAATTCTAGCACTCAGGCAAGAGTGAGGGAGGAGGCTTGGAAATCCAAGGCCAACTTGAGATACATAGTAAAACCCTGTCTCAAATCCAGACTAGGCTGTTAGAGAGATGGCTCTGTGATGAAAAACCTTTGCAGCTCTCCCAAGGGACCAGAGCACCCATATCAGCAGTTCACAACTCCTTGTAACTCCAGTTTCACACACAGATACACACCTGAACACATAACTAAAAACAAAAGTAAATATTAATATATTTAATATATATTATATATATATGGTAAAAGTGGGGGCTGGGGTGGAGTTCAGTGGTAGAGTCTTGCCTAGCACATTCAGGACTTTGGGTTCAACCCCAGTAATGGCAAAGAGAGAGAGAGAGAGAGAGAGAGAGAGAGAGAGAGAGAGAGAGAGAGAGAGAGAGAGAATGTGTCTGCAGAGGAATATGCTTGTAGATAAACGTCCTTAATGGCACTGAACCCTACAGTGTGAAGTGGTTGAAGCAGTAACTTTTGTGTTTTGTTTATTTTACAATAACAACACTAGAACCCATGTTACCAAAGCACCGGGCTGGTGACAGTTGGCCCACTGGACAGGGAAGGCCTGTGCCTCGTCATGTTCAGCTCACGCTTCAGGAATTTTAATGACCTGACGCTACGGGGAGTTTTACATGAGCATCTTCCTGTGGAATAGTTTCTGCAAGTCATCTGGTGAGGGCAGAGCATAGAGACAGAGGGCCATAGTGGACACCTTATTCATCACTCTGAAAATATTCATAACAAACTTCTTGGAAGGGAAAGGCAGTCCTGGTTCTTCCGCATCTTCCCCTTTTCCTCCAGGCCTTCATTCTCTCCAGCTCATATTTTATTTTCTTCTGGTAGCGCCCTCCAGGCTGGTCTCTTCTGTTCCAGGTTCTTTGCAGATCAGTAATAACTTGTCTGGGTTCTCGCCACTATGCAGGGACTGTTTCAAGGAGCCCGGGAAGCTATGAACTGGGAAATGCATTAAAGTATGCAGGCATTGTGTTTATTCTTCTTGTTATTATTAAGACGTTCCTCCGGGAGACACCAACTCCACAGGGGCCATCTACCCTGAGTAAAACCAGAGAGATCTGTTTGCCTGGTTCCCACAGCTGACTCTGTGAACCTTCCGTGCCTAGCCCTTCATTCCTGGGTCATTTGGGGGCCAGTGAGGACCCCATGCCTGGGAGTATTCAAGTGGAGCTGTTACCTGGCAGAAGAGTCTGCTGCATGTGGAAGAACAATTCTGCTGCTATTCCTATGCTGAGAATCCACAGTTATCACCAATTAGGGGCTCAACTGATAGGGAATTCGATGTGGGTTCCATCCTTCCCTTGCTGTGTCATGTGGCCCCCTCTCTGAGTCTGGTTACCCCAATCAGCATCATAAGCCACATTCGGGAGGATCCACTGCCCCTGCTGCTAACCAACAGTGTCTAAAACATCCACTGCTTTTTACTGCCATACTAGGTGTTTGGAGAAGGACCATTTTCTAAGGGCAAGCCTGGGGTACAACAGCAGGTTGAAGGAGGAGCATTCTCACTGTGCGTGGTGATACCCGGGGTGTGTTCCATCTGTGTAGAGTCCTTCGGAGTGACCTTGGGCAGCCTGAGCAGAATGTCTTGAGTGTAGACTTGTTATTAAAAAAAAAAAAAAAAAAAAAAAGTCCAGTCAGTGCTCTATGCCCGCCAAGCTTCCTTCCACTTCCATACGTACCAACAAGAAAAAGCCAGCCACGGGACTCGCTGAATTAATGAATCACTTCTCTTATCTATTTTTGCTGTTATCTAATTCTGAGAGGAAAGCTGGGAGCAGAGGGAGCCGGGAGATGTAGCTCACAACGTCTCCCTCCCACCCGGCTGAAACAGGCTGGAATCTCTGGGCCCCCGAGGCTGATCTGTTTCTGAAAACTGGCCTCCAATAAGCCTGGAAGAGCTTTCTACCCTTGGGTGAGTCACCTCCGAGTGGCCCTCCTGCCAGGGAAGGCCGGGAGGAGCAGTTGAGGGATGGAAGCCACGGGAGGACTGTGCATGGTGAAGAGGAACCTAGAAAAGGAGGGAAGGAAAGGCTTCGTTTCAGTCCTGGGCACCCACCCAGGCTTGGTGGGGTGGGAGTTCTTCAGCTTTCGCCTAGTGGGGAACGAAAGGATTGTTTCAAAGACAACCTGCTGAGGCAGCTTCCTGCTTCTCTCTCTCTCTCTCTCTCTCTCTCTCTCTCTCTCTCTCTCTCTCTCTCTCTCTCTCTCTCCCTCCCTCCCTCCCTCCCTCCCTCCCTCCCTCCCTCCCTCCCTCCCTCTCTCTCTCTCTCTCTCTCTCTCTCTCCTCTTTCTATCGCTGTTATTCTTTCTTACAATTGGCTGGCATTTTAGCTTCTCTCTTTCCTGGTTCACTGCCAGAAACTGATATAATGGTGGGCTCTCCTAGGAAAAACGGAGAGAGTGAAGGCAGGCGGGCTGACCCAAGCAGGTGTCACTGGGCCTTTGCTCCCTCCAGCACCAGATATTACTGCTTTTCCTGGGGTCCCCCTATGGCTACCCGAGTCATCTTAAGGACCACCGTGGCGAACTCAGGCAAGCCCTTCCCAACCATGGCAGAGTTCCGCACTAATTGTATTGGGTTAGCCGGCAAATGGGTCTTTCTGGATTTGCACCCCCTTTTCTTTGCTCAAGCAGGCCAAGGGTCAGTCAACCACCGTGTGGGTTTGAATTTTACTGATTCTGGTGTCGGACTTTATTGGGATAGAAGTGGGTCCTGCAGGTGTATGGAAGCAAGCATGTTTTCTCTTCCTGTTCACTCTGCGCGGAGAGTGGGGGAGCCTTGGACTGTGTGTACTTTTGCAGCTGAGGCAAACTTCCGTCTCTTGCTTTTCAAGACCGAGGTGGTGGGTCTTGAGCGCTATTTGGAGCAGAAAAGCTGAGGAGAGGGCTCAATCCAAAAGAAAAGGAGTCAAGAAAAAGGAGGCAGTACTGTGAAGACCCGGCTTAGAAAAATGAAATCGGAGGGCCTTGGAAGAGCTGCAAACAGCCCAGACAGACAACTTAAGGCTGTCCAGACCTCCTCCCCTCGCTCAAAGGTTGACAACAGACATTTGAGCATTTTTGATACTGCTGCCTTTGGTGTTCTGACGTTGGGTAGGATTTGGTAGAAAGTGTCTAGGTTCCCCTGCACTGGTGCTGGACGCATCGCCTGAGCAAAGCAGAGGGTGGGATCTTATTCCTCGGCAGTAAGTCCAGCCCCTCCCCAACAGCTAGCACCCACGACCAGCATTACTCAACTGCCTGGAAACTTACACCTTCTCCTAGTTCGCATCCCCAACACCTCATTTCCTCTTATTCTCATTCCCCGCAAACTCTCCAAAACTAATGGAAATTCTCAGATTAGCTGGGGAAAATATTTTTTTTAAAAAATGTCTATATGGACTGAAGGAAAAAGTTACTGTACAGGGCTTCAAAAATTCTATGAATTATGGTCACTCGCTTCGTTGTCCACATTATTGGTATTGCTGCTTAGACGTCTCCAGTGGCTCATTTCTGCAGTCTTTATTTTAATAAATCAGTCTAGGATAAACAGTATCTGAACGTTCCCATTTATAAGCTATATTTTACGGGCTTATTGTCACCAGTTTCGTTCTTCTAGGGACGTGTTCTGAACATGATTTTTGTAATTTTGGATCAAATTTAAGAGGATCTTAAAGACGGCTTTCTGTGATTGGCACGGAAGAAATATTCACGAGCTGTTCTTGGTCCCTGTTGTGTCTCTCGGGGCCAATCAAATACCCATTTCCAACGGCTTTCTGCCTAGTTCTGTTTGCACCGGAAGGGAAGTCCTGTTTAGCACCCGTGAAGTCTGGGGAGGTTCGGAGTTGAGAACTGCCCAGAGAAAGGGGTTCGGGGCTACAGCCATAAATCTCCAATTGTCTAAACACAACGCTAAGTGGAGATTCGAGGCAATTATCCCAATAATGGGGGAGGAGGCACTTTCACCTGCTTTATCTGGATCGAAAGTGCGGTGTGGGGACAAACCCGTGAAGTCTTTAGGCCTGGAGGGTTCTCAGCGGTCTCGGAAATTTGGATAGCTTTTCTGTAGGTTCTGGGAAGGAAATTGAGGGAGATTTCTAGAAAGGCTTGAAAGGAGATTGAAGGGGGGTAGTAGGCGGGGGGGGGGGGCGCCGCATGACGCCCGGATCCCCGGTGATAAAGGCCGGGAGCAGATCTAAGGTCAACAAACCCAGCGGCGTCAGGCTTGGGCGGAGGGTAGGAAAGCTCAGAGTTGGGCGCCGGGGAGAACCAAGATCCAGGCAGCCCGCTAAAAGAAAAAGAGCCGGGAGCGTTTAGCTCCGGATCGGTTGCACCCGAAGAGGGAGTACGGGACGCCGCTGGGAGAGGCGGCCTTGTCGAGTGTCAGTTTGCGGGTGGAAAGGCCCGCACCACCCAGCGTGTACAAGCGGGTCTCCATGTGTCACAAGGAGTCCTTGTGCAAACCCCGCCACCAGTTAGGCTTCGAGAGGATCAGAAAGTGACACCCTTTTAAAGGGAAGGGTGCAAAGTGAGGGGACCTCATTGCTCAGCACACATAAATGTCCCCAAGTGAGAGAAGTTAGTATCATTAATGTTGTCAAATCTATCCTTGTTACGCGGCGCTAGGCGGCTTACAAACACCTCTTGTATACTTGTTTGGGTTGTTTTTCTCACTCCCGGTAGAAGTAGGAGAAAGACAGGATAAATATGCCCAAAGTCGGCCTCAAGAGAGGCTTTGTCTAGTCACTAAGGGACTTCAGAGAAAGTCTCCCCACGAGGCGCCTGGTTCCGGGGACGAAGCCCGCAGGGAGCGTGGCCCTGGAGTCTGTAAATTGCTCTGCTTGCCCCCGGGCTCCTGGGGTTCATTTGACCTACTCCCTGTGGGCCTGAGCTGTCAAGGCAAGCCAGGTGGCCAGGTGGCCCGAAGTGGCTCAGAGCAGGCTCTTCCTCTAGGTTTGGAGGATCCCCGCAAACGGGTTAACTTTCCCGCATCTGGCTCACCACTTAGCTCTCCGTGGAAAATCCGAGGCTGGATTGCTTGGATTGCGTTTCTGGTCCGTGGCAGCCCAAGTCACTTGGGTGGGGAAAGTGGCACTCGAATGTGCCAAGGCTAGAGAATACTAGCGGGTCCGCTTCCTCACGTACAGAGTTGGTGGGCTAGGGAGCTCGGGCTACCCATAGGTTCCAATCAAGGTCACTCTTGTGACAGGCCTGGGCCGTCGTGCTTAGCGCCTGAGACTCCTTAGCGGAACAAATCCCAAGGGCCGGATGACTTGGGACCACAAGGAGAGCGGGCAATGTGCCTGCTGCTTACGAGCCCTCTCCGGAGTCGCTTGCGGTATTTAAGACCTCGTCTTTAGCCGTAGCCATCGCCGTCTAAACGGAGAAACTCCTAGAAAGCCTAGGACCCATTTCTTTCTAGTTTACTACTGCCGGCATGAGGACCCATTCAAAATGGCTCGGTGGTAGCCTGCTCCCACGGAAAGGAAAGGAGAGAACTGTACATTTAGAGGTGATGTAGGTCAATGGTAGAGCGATTGCCAAGCTCTCCCCTCAAAGTTCTATGTGCCCCTAACTTGACTATTCTCAGCACCCCTATGGTAAACACACAGTGGAGGGTCTTAGCCACCCCAGGCTCCAAGACGCTGTGAGCCTTTTCATTCTCATCTTTTCCCAGGCAAATGTGGAGCAATATTGAGGAAGTGACGATAAAGACCTTAATACGAGGGTTAGGAGTGTGGTGGGTGAGTGGCCAGAGAAAGTGGACTTCAACTCAGTTCTTGGTTCCTGGCTTTGACAAATCCAGAGCAATCATTGAAGGTGTAAATTTCTTCAACTTCGGGAAGTCTGGTCCATCTGGGAAAACCCGCATCCCTCTCTAGCACCAGCTCAAGGGAAGGAAGACCATCTCCAGCCACTCCTCCTTCCACTCGCGTCCCGTATCTTACAAAAACTCCATCTTAGAGAAATGCCTGACAGAGCCCCACAGTACCACGCGTGGTTGAATGCTGGAGTGGTGGCGCAATCCCCAAAACCCCTACGCAGCTGCACCACCGCGTACAAGGCTGTTCTTTGGCTGGGTGGTCGCTGGCGCTCCTCCCCTGACCCGACGCTGTGGTTTCATTACACCGGGAAAAGGTGCCTCTACCTCCGCGTCTTAATTGTCGTTTTTAGGGGTGTCTTTATTCCTGCTGTTGATCTGTTTGACCTGATTTTCTCATTTCTCCGACCTCTACCTTTCCCCCCTCCCTCTTTCTCCCTCTTCCTTTCTTACTCACTACCTCTGCCCCGTTCTTTTCTACCCCCAATTCTCATTCTCCTCTTCTAACTCTGTTCTATAATTTTCCGGCTGCCATTAAATTTCCCTCAGGGACTTACTGGGCCTTTCCACTTCCAATGGGACACCATCCTTGCTCTTTAGAATACTTTTGTCTTGTTCATTTTTATGTGTTACTCCCCTTGCATTGGGTGAATCAAAAGTCTTCCAATGATGAATTGTTAATTTTGTTTCAATTTTTGAGCATCAAACTCCATAGCAGCTAATTCGTTTGCCCTTGAGGAGTTTCTGAAGCCTCTACCTCTAAATAGCTATAAAAAACTAATGTTTTTTCAAAGACTCCACAGTAAGATTTTTTTTCAAAGTGGGCAGTAATATAAAACGAGGCCAGACGCTCTATCCTGCCACAGTATTTATTATGGCTCCAGAGATTTAGCAGGAAAAGGACAGGGTGCAAGTGTAACTCCTTGGTCACCAGCTAAGACTGTATTTGCTTTCTGTTAAATCTCGGCAGTTCTATCATAATAATGATAGAACAATTAGCTGTTCTTTGTAGATAAATAATGATTTTGAGTGCCTATTGTTTGCTTTATGTAGGATTTGTTGTTAGATCACACATACATGAGGAACATTTTTATAGAAGAGTCATGATAATAGATGAATTGTCCTCTCAGAAATTGACTGGAGGCAGAAAAATTAGCCTCTAAATCGAAAAAAGGGAAATCTCTCTCTCTCTTTCTCTGTGTGTGTGTGTCTGTCTGTCTGTCTGTTTTTTGTTTGTTTTTGACACAGGGTCTCACTATGTAGCTTTGGCTGTCCTGGAACTCACTCTGTAGACCAGGCTAGCCTCAAATTTACAGAAATCCTCCTGCCTCCGCCTCCCAAGTGCTGGGATTAAAGGTGTGCACTACCACGGCCCAAAAAAGAATTTTTTTTCTTTTAAGAAGAAAACAAAAAAATCATTAACTTTTAAACCAAATCTATAACAAACTTTTAAAAAACCCAAGATTATTAGCCAAGCATGGTGCCTCTCCTCTTAATCCCAGCACCAGGGAGACTGGAACAGCAGCATCACCATGGTTTTGAGGCCAGTCTGGGTTACAGATTAAGGACCATTCCATCTCCAAAACACCAAAACCAAAAAGAAAGGAAAATCAATAATGGATAGATATTTGACATAGGAAACTTGAGGGGTGGGGAAAGCCAAGTGTGAGTATGAACACTGTGCCCTGTCTCATGATTTGAAACAGCGAAAAACGAAGAAAGTTGGGCTCAACGCTGGGAGTCTTAGACCCCGGCTTGGACAAAAACAGAAAGGGTTATGGGGGAGGGGCGTCTCAAAGCATTTCTGGACCTTTAATGTTGAGAACAGAATCTAGAATCCAAGAGTTTCCACTGACAGCAGCGACCCACCTGACCAGGAACTACTCAGGGATAGGGGAAGACTTGAGATTTAGGGGAAGTGAAAGGGCCTTGATGTTCGGCACTTTCTTAGCAAACTCTCTCGTTGTTTTGTGCCTTCCTGGTTCCCCAGCTTTCGACCACCACCACCGCTGGGGTTTACTTCGACTGTGATAACGGAAGGGCTGCTATCTAATCTGGTCAGCAGCAAGAACAATCCATTAGCCCTCAGTATTTAGCATTTATCCGGGGTGGGGGAGATGGAGAAAACTGTGTTTCTGGGTCCTACTGCATGCAGCCGGAGTTGTGCCATTGAGGAGAGGCAAATGAATGAAACTAAATCTCACCAATGAAATGGTGTGTCCTGATACTGGATAAATGACGTTTCCGCCCATTGCCATACCTCTTTGAGTTGGAGAGATGGCTTTTCTTTTAAAGAGATCTATATGCTTTTACAGTCTTACTTAACTAAACATCCTAAAGACACCTTAAAATTCCATTTTTCAGCAGTGTTCCTTGAGACCGCAGAGTCATAAGTCCATCCACCCATTCACTCGTTCACTCGTTCAGCAAACATTTGTGAAGTTTTACCCCGTGCCAGACATTGTGCCTTGTACTGACAGGCTAAGTTATTTGCCTAAGATGAGGCTTATGCTGACGACTGGGGCGGGACCCTAAATCAACTATTGCAATCCCATGACTGTTTCTCTCCCCCAAGACATACAAATCAGAGACGTGGGGAGTGGAGAAGGTTCCAGAGGTTATCTGGTCCAGCCTTCCATTCAATGCTGGAATCCCCTCCCCAAACCGCTGCTGATCAGACCCTTGCCTCTGCCCCCCACCAGTGCAGGGAGCTAAGAGCCACCTTTGAAAGAATCACAGCAGTCCGAGGTCCTCAGCAGGATCTAGGCTTGTTCTTGCCTAAGTTCAGAGTGCCAACCCCTTTCTGCTCCTGTAACTCTGCATCTTGGCGACTTGTACTCCAAAGAGCCAGAGGTTACTAATTCTCCTGCCCAAGTGTCATTGCTCCCCTTCTGTTCTGGAGATGGAAATTCCTGGGATGCTGGCACTGCCCCCCTTGAAACTTGAAAACACGGTGGACCTTGGCCAAGCTGCTTTTCTTCAGTACCCACAGGAGATGTATGCTGCCACGTTAGATGAAACACTGGGCAGTGGTCAAACAACGTCCAGCACCTGGATTCTAAACCCAATACACAACTCAGAGTGACAAGCTGAGTGACCTTTGAGAAGTTATTTTGGTAGCATATTCTAGAAATAAACTGTATGAATGCTCTCGGTAGCTGAGCCTGCCACCTTTTGCCAAGATAAAGTTGATCTCCATAAGTTGTCTGAGGTCACAGAAAGCAATTCATGGACACAAGGAACATTCTGGAAGTTTTCCCATCACTTTCCTGGCTGGTAATCCTAGGCAAATTATCTAAAATTGTTCAGTTCCCTGTGTTTTAGAATCCCTCCCCAAACCAGAGCCTGCAGACAAGACTCCGGGTCCCTAGTCGATACAGTAAAAAGTAAGCATTCAGCTGGACATTAGTAGCCTCCAAGTCTTTCTTTCTCTCTCTGTTTTGTCTTTTTTCTCTAAAATTAAGACTTAAAAACTCTTCAGATATCAAATATGCTTAATAAGAAGTGGACATTTTCCTAAATCAATAACTATATCTTTAGCTATCTTATCGGGAGCTGAGTGCCATGGGAAGCACGGTGGCAGCTGTGGCTGTGGGCTTTTGGAAGGCTACCGGTTAGTCTCCATGCAAATCCCTGTGATTCTGTGCCTCGCATTTTTCCACCGGAAGACATGCACCCTAAGGAATTGTTGAGAATCCTATGAGAAAAATGCATTAATAACTAAATCTTAGGACTTGGCAGTCACACCTCAGAAGTGTAGCTAGCAAAACAAAAATTGATAGCAACCTGGACCGTAAACAGAATTTATTTCATAAGTGACTAAATTCATAATGTGGTTATCGCTATATTTTTGAGATTTTTCATTATATAGCAAAGTCTCATGGGAGCTTATTTTTATATTTTTCTGATTGTTTGCTAGCCATGATATTCCCATCCTGGGCCTCCTTCAGCCAACTATGTGCTTAACCACTGAGACCTACTTTTAAATTAAAATGGATTGGGAACCACTCTTTAGAATGTAAAACTCCTTTGAGAAGACGGAATGAATTAGAATGTTCATAATGGTTCTTTCTACAGGAGTGGTTAAGAGTGGGGTTTTCTGTTGTTATGCTTTTTGTATTTTCAAATGAGAATAATAGACGTGTGCTTATTTCAAATTTGAAAGAAAAAAACTGTTTTAGAAGAAATGGGTCAGGCTTCCTAAGATTTTTTTTTTTTTTTTTTTTTTTTTTTTTGGTTTTTCGAGACAGGGTTTCTCTGTGGTTTTGGAGCCTGTCCTGGAACTAGCTCTTGTAGACCAGGCTGGTCTCGAACTCACAGAGATCCGCCTGCCTCTGCCTCCCAAGTGCTGGGATTAAAGGCGTTCACCACCACCGCCCGGTCGCTTCCTAAGGTCTTTATGACTTAGTCAAGTGGTGGTGGAGCATGTCTTTATCCCAGAGGCAGAGAGGCAGGCAGATTTCTGTGATTTTGAGGCCAGCCTGGTCTACAGAGTAAGTCCCTGGACAGCCAAGGCTACATAGAGAAACTCTATCTTAGTGGGAATAAAAAAAAAAAAAAGATTCTTGGGGACTGTTTCAGAACAAAGGCTATATGGGCCCCCAACTCAATGTGGTCAGATTATAAAATAGTCCCAGATACTTCCTGCCTGCTGAGGTTCCTGCCAGAAGGGGTGATTGCTTCAGAGGCCTCCCTCCCCTCTAGGGAGGCCCAGCCCTCCAGAAAGTCGAGAATCTCTGCTACAGCCTTGAGTTTCTGAAACTGAAATCCCTCTGTTCTGGTCACTTTTCCTTGGACTCATACTCCCTTTGCTGGCAGGAAGATTTGGGGATGCCGAGCCAGGTGCTGGGCCAGCTGGGAAGTCAAGCTGATTAGCCCAGCCTGGGAAGAGGAGGAGGATGCATTGGGGGTTGAGGGGAGGTTAAACTTTGAGCCAGGGCCAAGAGGCCAGGGATGATCAGAAAGGAAGGCCTTGGTGAAGACCAGAGAATTACAGCCAGAACTTCAGAGACCAAAAACACTTCAGGGTAACTAAGCGCCAGGTGCTACCAGGTGCCTTTCTTTTCTGACTTTTAAATCTCTTAGCAATTTCCAGAGGCCAGCAGTCCTCTCCTTCTGCAAGCAAAATGTGTGTGTGTGTGTGTGTGTGTGTGTGTGTGTGTGTGTGGCGGGTGTGGGGGGGTGTTAACAAAAAGAATGAGCAAAGGAAATCCCATCAAAAAAAAATGGCAGTGCGGATCCTATGAAACTAAAAAAGCTTCAAAAGATTACGTGCTGTTTGCTATGTCAAAGTAACATGTGTAGTGGGTGAAAATACAAGCCACAGGTACTACCCCTATCCCTGACTCCTTAACTAGTATTGTGATGACTAGGCTGTGCAATGTGCTTGCACGGGCTGTGAAAGACACTTGGATCATCTTTCTCCAAGTTTTCAACTTTTTTTTTTTTTTTGTAACTTCAGGATCAGCCAGTAGCTAGATGGTTCCTACAAATTGCAGAATTTTAGGTTTCTGTGGTGTGGTTTTGACCCCATCTTTGTTCTAACCCTTCCCATCTCTGCTAAGGTAAGCAAGACCCAGCCAGACTGTAGCCATCATGAGTTCCCTTTCCAGAAGCTTTGGCTGACAGCCCCAAATTTGTAAGCAGCCAATTTTATCCTATATTTACAAAAAGAACCAAACCCATAGCAGGAAGCATTTGTATGACCCTGCAATGCAAGAAGGGATACCATGAAGCAAGGAGAGCTAGGTTGGCGGGGCTTCTATCTCCCTGGCCCTTGGAAAACAGACTAACCACCTCATTCCTATAGCTGGTGTTGCTGAGTCTGTGAGTCAGTGTGCCCCTGACTGCTACTACAATACCACCAGTATTTCCAGAAGTGTCTCTTCAGCCCAGGTTTTTAAATTAAACAACCATAGACTTCAGGGAAACTGCCTAGGCACCTAATCTTTACGTGATAATAAAATCATTTTCATTTATAATCATGGAGAACAGGGGACTTCTTTTTTTTTTGTTTTGTTTTGTTTTGTTTTTTGTTTTTTTTTTTTTGGTTTTTCGAGACAGGGTTTCGCTGTGGCTTTGGAGCCTGTCCTGTACAGGGGACTTCTAAAAAGCCCTTTCCCCTGCTCTGCTTCAAGTGCTAAATCACGTGGTACTGGCCCCCTCATCTCTGCATTGAGAATGGTATTGACGGTTTTTAGCGTAGCCAAGTGCTTTCAGGAATGCATTATATTTGCCCCTCCCAGCGACCCTCTGGAGTAATCACTGTGGGTATTACTGTGATGGTTGAGGAAACTGAGACTCTAGTTGTCCTGCCGAAGGTCACATCACTAATAAGTAACAGAATTAAACGCTAATGCTTGCTCTAACTACCCCAAACGGCCTCCCCACCCTCCATGATGCCTGAGATCAGATGGCCCTTATCAACTGCTTTGTAATTGCTCTAATAGGGGTTATCAGGATCCCTTATTTTGCCTATCCCAAAATCATGGAGTTAAAGAATAGCAATAGCACAGTTCTAGGCTCCTAGGGCTGGCAGAGCCTTCCCCGACCCACCCTTTTCGCAGGTGTGGCCCAGAGGGGTTGAAGTGATGTGTCAAAGGTCAGTCGTGTGTAAGTAGAGAATGACCAATGTCATTTTAAAAAATGTTAAAAGAACTGCCTACCAAGCCCATTTTTTATGGCTTATTTTAAGCAAGTTAATGAATATACCAGGCACAGCTTTAACCCCCACTGAGCAAATGCTGACACTCGTTTATAGATTGAGCAGATAAAGTAGCAATAAGGAATTATTCGTCTCCCATTTATCATCCAGCCTCTGCAAGTACAAGTTATAAAGTGAAGAAAATAGGAGTTTCAGACCCCACACATGTGAGGACAGAACGGCTAAAAATTGCGTGGTCTACAAAGTTGTGCTTTTAAAGGGTGTCTGGACCCCAGGTCACATGGGGCAAGAAAAAGGAAAATATTCAGGGGGTTTATATGCACTTCACAAACAGGCTGTAAAAATTAATCTCTTGGGGAGCACGTGCCATGTCATATGTGTGGAGGTTGGAGGTCACCTTCAAAGGGGCAGTTCTTGCTTCTCACTATGTGGGTCCCAGATACAGAGCTCAGACCATCGGACTTGGCAGCAAGTGTCTTTACCAGATAAGCCATCTTGCCAGCCCAGGTGTGTTTTGTGATTCTTTTTTTTTTTTTTTTTTTTTTTTTTGGTTTTTCGAGACAGGGTTTCTCTATGGCTTTGGAGCCTGTCCTGGAACTAGCTCTGTAGACCAGGCTGGTCTCGAACTCACAGAGATCCACCTGCCTCTGCCTCCCGAGGGCTGGGATTAAAGGCGTGCGCCACCACTGCCCGGCTTGTGATTCTTATATAGAGCTCAATATTTGGTTTCCATATGAATTCAGTCACTAATTCATTGTTCAAAGTAATATTGAGCACCTACTGCATGCAGAGCACTGTGGGGAATTACATTATTAATCACCAACTATTTCTAATACCTTTTAAATTCAATGGGATGGAAAGTATACAAATGCACAAATGCACACACCTGAATCTCATTCCCATGAGCCTTTGGGATGAACAGCTTGTATAATGGGTCAACTGGAGTCAGAGGAAGGTGTGCCTGGGAATGACTAGAAAGAAAGAGAAGGCTGTCTGTCAAGTCTAAGGGAGACACAACCTTGTTACAAGTCTTCTGCCCCCAAAAAATGAAGTATGAAGGGGGGTTGCGTGACATCAGAGCTAGAAATGAAACCGCGAATTGATAGCCTCAACCAAGAACCTAATCCCAAAGGCCATGAAACACCAACAGCCTGGAAGACAGCTGATGGAATCTGTCCAATCATTATTATCACATTTGGGGCATACGTTGAAAAACGAGTAAATCAACAGACAATACACTTGTTGGGGGGGGGAGCACTGGTGAATTCGCACGTGCTATTCAGAAAACTGGTTTGCCTTCTTATTTATTAATTTTTTTATCAGTCCCAGTTCACCAATAGTAGACCTCAAGCCCAAAGTTCAACATCAATAGCAGAGCAGCCACAAATCTAGTAAATGACTTAGCTCCCAGCAGCCATGAGACCCCACATCAAGACACCACCACGTGACTCTGTTCACATGTCCAGTGTCTGGCCTATGTGTTCAGTCACATGACCACTGACTCTACTGGAAAGAGAACAGGGAAAAGGTTTGCTCAAAACCCCAGACTCACTTGGTTCAGCAAATTCAAGTAACTTACACAGAGGGTGAAAATACAAGTGTGCTGGTATCCTTTGGGCCTGTCTCAGGCCACATAGGACACTGTGTCACCTGTGGGTCAACAATGAGAAGGGGAACAAGGCGAATCCAGATGCCTGGGCACTAGTGACTTCCCTGCACCCATTTTCTTTATTGCGAGCATTAAAATATGTATTAATCGGGCTGGAGAGATGGCTCGGAGGTTAAGAGCATTGCCTGCTCTTCCAAAGGTCCTGGGTTCGGTTCCCAGCAGCCACATGGTGGCTCACAACCATCTTGTGCCCTCTTCTGGCCAGCAGGTATACACACAGAATATTGTATACATAATAAATAAATAAATATTTAAAAAAATATGTATTAATCCACAGGACTATTGGAAGCTAATCTAGGAATATAATACAGGTCTGATTTTGGAATGGCTTGAACTCAGTCTAAGGTGGGCATAGGATGCCCATGAATCTTTATCAAGTCATCAAACCTCTACCTGCCCATAAGCTCCATGACTGACTGGGCCAGATCACTGGGCCAGCTCTTTGAAAGGGATGAAAGCTAAACCAGGTTCTCTGGCCTTCAGGCCCATGTCCTAGAGGCTAGAGCTGCCCTCCTCCCCTAGAGGTTACATGAAAGTGAAGAATATTTGCTCTTCGGATGCTGAAATGGAAAAGCAAGTTGATGATCACTCCAAGACCCCTAGTTTTGGCCAGCAACAGTCCTAGCTATGGTACCAAAAAAGTCAGTGATTAAGGAAAGTCTGCAGTCCTCTCTGGGTGCTATTTACATCATTGGGATTGGACAGAGCTCCACAGTAAGGCTGGAGAGGCTGGCTCAGAACTGATAAGTGGGCCAAAGGTACCTGGTGCCATGGTTACCACTAACAGGGGACTCTGGCTATGGTGTTGATGAAGCATCATGTGGCAGTGTCCCTACATGAGCCTCTCTGAGAGAGCATACAATGAAAGAGATCATTATGCAGTTGTTTCTGCTACATCCTTGACCGTGTGTAAGAGGAAGATTTGCACAGCATAGAGGTAGATTGAAACCTCCAATTTTCTGAATTAATTAATTCCGGGTTGCATGTATCTAAAGGAGGCTGGTTTCAAATTCATTATGTAGCTGGGGATGATCTTGAACTTCTGATCCTTTTAAATGCTGGGATCACAGAGCCTCACCCCGCCCCCCCCCCCCACCACATACACACAGTTTGTATTTGCCTAGTGGCCTTGAAGGTCAGAAGAAGACTTTGAGTGACAGATTGCTGAGAACCACCATGTAGGTTCTGGCAATGGAACCTGGGTCTTCTGCAAAAGCAGCCAGTGCTTTTAACCATTGAATCATCTCTCCAGCCCCTTAATTCAACATAAAAACAACAGCAAAAGCTACTACATGTTAGACGCTATAGGAGATAGGTAGGATCTTCCCCCCCCCCCATAAGGAGACTAAAACTTAGGAGAGAGGTGTCCACATACAATTAGGTGTGGACAAGGTAAAGCAATATAATGCTTTAAAGGTTGTGGAAGCACAGGCAGAGGGAGGTTGACTCTGGAATGGGGGTGGCAATTTTAAAAAGAGGTCATACACTTCCCTTCTGTATCCCTCACGATATTACACTGCTCCATAAAGCAGTGTCTGGGCACTGGGATCAACCCACTTGAGTTTTGATCTTAATCTTGGTTTTGCTCATACTAAACTGGACAAGGTACTTGATAGCTATGGCTGTCCATCTCTTTTGCTGATAGACTGGGAAAACAGACTGGGTAGAGTGAGGTGGCTCAGACAACACACTTGGCAACATGCAGGGAATAGAGTAACAGCCAAGTTAGCCATTACTCAATGAATGTTCACCCAGGGAACAGTTAAAAATTTTACCCGCAGTTCAAGCATTTTACCAAACACATTCAAATGGGCCCGCATTTACAATTTCCTTTATTTTTGTTTTATGTATATGGGTATTTTGCTTGCATGTGTATGTGTGCACCATATATTGCATTGTCTGCAGAGTCCTAGAAGAGGGTGTTGGATTCCTTGGGACTGGAGTGAGTTAGCTGTGAATTGCCAAGTAGCTTCTGGGAATTGAACCCAGGTCCTCTGGAAGAGTAGCCAGTGCTCTTAACCACTGAGCCATTTGTTTAGTCCCCATCCCTTTTGCTTTTGTTCCTTTGTTTTTTTGTTTGTTTGTCTGTTTTGTTTTGAGGGGACAGGAACTTTCTGTGTGTGTCCCTGGCTGTCCTGGAGCTCACCAACACACCCCCCCCATCCTGCTGAGCCCTGGGAATAAAAGCATGCACCCCTATTCTGGGCCAGGCCTCCCATTTCAGGTTCATCATAGAGCACATTATCTATGGTAAAGACTGAATTGAACCTTAATGGCTAGGTCTTCCCCCACTATGCATTATGTGGGACTTAGAGTGTGTTCCTGGAGGTGGACAGTGGTGGTCTTTAATCCTGAGAGGCAGAAGCAGATGGATATCTGAGTTCCAGGGGCTACACAGAGAAACCGCGGGGGAGGAGGGAATGGATCCCTAGTACATAGTCACTTGACTGGTTGGCAGAAGAGTAATATTTGGAGAAATCATTTTGTGAGCTCAAAGTCACAGAATGTTGGTATGTGACAGAGATGACTTTCTGTGACTTCACACTCACCTGGCGACAATGCCAGAAGCCACCCAGGAATCTGAAGTCCCAGAACACCAGTTGCTGCCTCCCTGCTGTCCCTCTTCTATTTCTACCAGTGCCTGGGGCCACAGCCGTGGAGTTAGGAGAAGGTGTCTTTCCTCCTTCTTTTCTCCGGTTCCAAAGAAAAGTTTTCTAGTTCTTGGGTCGCACTTCCTTTTTCACAGCTGTCCAGGAATTTGATGTGGGTGCTGGGGGGCGGGGGGATCAGTGCTGTTTCTGCATTAGTTCGCCTCAACTGAAAGTGTTTGGCAAAAGACATGTTCTTCCTCCACTGTTTTCACAGAGAAGGTGCTCCCAGGGCACGGATGGGAGGCTTTCCATAGAAAACGCTGGACAGGTAAAGCCCGCAGGAGCTGGGGCGACTGGCTCTCCAGTCTGTTGTACTTCAGATTGTAAACAGTCAGGAAGCCTTCTTCTCCATCCAAAGGCCAAGAGAGGAAAAAACCTGGGCTAGCCAATATGGAGGAGGGCGCAGCCTGAGGCAATTGGTAGACAACGAACTGGGTACCGAAGGGACCTTGCTGTCTTCACCTGCGAAACGACTTAGCTTTAGTTACCGGGCCATCTTATCTGTCATCTGTCGCTGTATACACACGCATGAGCTGGATATTATAGTCGTTTGAGTTGCGATCGGAGGACTGGGCACTCAACGCCGTGGAGTCCGCCTTGACCGTGAGCGGCGCTGCGGAGCGGTAAGAGCCGAGGACCGGGCGCACTGGGCCGGGAAGGAAGCGCGGCCGGCGAGCGGGGCGCCAGGCTCGGCCTCCAGCGCCCTCGAGCCGGGCCGGGGCGCGCCAGTGGGGCGCTGGCGGCGGCCGGGGGCTGACCTCGAGCGCCGGCGAGTCTGCGCCCTCCCACCGGCCCGCGCTCGCCTCCCGCCGCCTCGGGTTAGGCGGCGGCGGTCAGCGCGCACCTCATCAATAAGACCTGACAGGCCGCCGGCTCCGCGGCCATCCATCAAGCCCGGGCAGCGGGTACTTGGGGGCGGGAGCCAGGGCCTCCCCGAGGCTCGCTGCTCCGTGCTCACGCCACCGGGTGGCAGGCAGAACTCTCCTCTCCAGCAGAATACTTACACCTCATTGGGTTCCCCAGGTCTTAAAGATGCGTCAGGTTGCTTAGAAATGATTAGCATGACCCCCTGCACTGGGTGGGGAGGGGTGGGGGGGCGGGGGGGGTGGAGGACAGAGGCTAGACTGGGTGCTGGCACACCTGGGGCCTCACAACCATGCTGTGACGGAAACCTGAGTCGAGCCTGTGGCACTTCACCCCGGCATCTAGATCCTGCAGCATCCACACTGGTACAATCGTGCCCCACGTATGACAAATGGGATAGGCTAAGTGGAACTGTCAATAAAACACCTACACATTAAAAATAATAAACTTCTGGAACTCGAGGTGTAGCTTAGTTGGTAGAGAGCCTTGCTTAGCAAACCTGAGGCACTGGATTGTTTCTACTGGGCCCCATACACTATCCACGATGGTCCTGGGCAGTGGAGGCAGGGGGATCAGAATTTTAGTCATTCTCCATTTTCAGCTACTCAGGTCTTCTAAGCTAGCCTGGATTACTTGAAGCTCAGTCTCAAGAGGGAAGGGGAGCTCCTTGAATTTATTATTTCCAGTTTCACACTCCTTTTCTCCCAAGAAGGGAACATGCTAGCCCCTCATTTATCCGTTCCTTATTCTGATAACCGGACTCGTTTCCTTACTCACAAGAAGAGGTGGATGGTAGTAGAGACTTGAGTTTGTAATCACACCTACAGAGTTTGCATAGCACATAGCAAGCAAATCTTGTAAGGGAATTGTTACCATGCAGCTTTGTGGTAGAGAGGGACTTGGGACCTTGTGCTTAGCCTCACCCCACCCCAAGGAGGCTCACAACATGGTCCTGATTTATTCAGACCTTCCTAGGGTGGGTAGAAGCTGGTGTGGCCCCACAAGGAACCCTTTTTTTCTCCCTTCCCAAAATGTGGCTGGGCCAAGGTGCTCTAGCTGCAAACCCCAGCATCCATTTCACCCCCCACTTCTTGCTTTCCCACCTCACCTTTTTATTTTCCTACTGTTTCATGAGCAACCCCCAGAGGCTTGGACAAGGTTACCCCAGGCAATGAACAGACCAGGCTAGACTGCTTCATGTCTAACAGGAAACACAATGTTTTTTAAGGGGGGGAGTGAATTGGGTTGTTTTGGGTGTGATTCTTCCTACACGTCACCTGAGTGTGATGGCATTGACAAGGCATGAGAGCACAGGCAAGGGCAGGATGCTATTTTGTACTGGAAATGCTGAGTTTTCAGTGGTTTTTCTTGACCCATTCAGCTGCTGCTGGCAGGTGGAAGGAAAGCCTGCCGGGTTCCCTCAAGCTTTGAACTTGGCTTACTTAGAATTTGGCTGAACAAAACCAGTCTTGCTGACTGCCTAGGCTTCCCAGCTCCACTGTTCCTCCCATGTAGCCCAGAGGGTTGCTGCCTGAGGACTGCAGAGTGAGGCTGCAATTGCTGTCCAGGAGGCCAGGGTAGGATCACATTAGCTCCTGCATTTGCCTTTACACAGCCAGCTGTGGTGTGTGTGTGTGTGTGTGTGTGTGTGTGTGTGTGAGAGAGAGAGAGAGAGAGAGAGAGAGAGAGAGAGAGAGAGAGAGAGAGAGAGAGAGAGAGATGAATGTGGGTGGCACATTCAGGATGGAACTTTGAGTCAGTTCTGTCCAGCCAGGCTGAGTAATGAGTGAGGACCAAGACTGGATGAGTCTGCATCCCTTAAAAAGAAGTCCAGAGCCTTCTGTGTATCTAAATCACTCTCCTGGAGAGTTGGAAGTGGGAGTCAAACACGTACCAGGGGTGTGAAGCTCCCTGGAGACTGAGAGTCAGGCAGAGAGGAGAGGGGACTGAAGAATTTTATCTTGCCTCCCCAACACACACACACACACACACACACACACACACACACACACACAGTCTCTCTCTCTCTCTCTCTCTCTCTCTCTCTCTCTCTTCTGCTTTTTACTGTCAGATTTATTGACATGTTCTCTCCATATTGTAAACCTACTCCTTTTTATCATACATTCTATGTGTGTTGGCAAACACAGCAATCGTGTAAACACCAGCACAATCAAGATATCAGGACAGTCCTAGCCTGCTCCTAATTCTCTGCCCTCACCCCACCCCCAGCCCTTCATGTAACTCTTTCTTACTCTGTGGCCCTGGCTACCTCTAATTGATCTTCAGCTGCTATGGTTTTGTCTTTTCCAGAATGTCCTACATACATGGTTCTTAAAATGTAGCCCACTGAGTCTTCTTCCATGGCACTGAACACATTTTAGATTCTTCATGTCCTTGGGTGTAGAAGTAGCTCATTTATTTTTGCGGCTGAACCCTACTCTGTCGCACGAATGGGCACACATTTTATCTCTCACCTGAGAATCTCAGTTTGGAGGAATTATGAACAAACCTGTGGGCTTTTAAGATATCAGGGATAATTTTTGGTGCGTGAAACAAAACATTGAGAAGCTGGACGTGTGGCTCATCTAGTATTGGAGTGTTTTCCTAGCATGTGTGAAACTCTGGATTCAAACCCAGCTCAGAATAAAATTGGGTGTGGTGGCTCATGCTTGTAATTCTAGGACCTTGAAAGTGAGGGAAGGAAGATCAGAAGTTCAAGGTCATCCTCTATCTTCAACTACACAGCAAATTTGAGGCCTCCGTGAACCACATAAGATTTTGTTTTAAAATTAAAAAGAAAATTGCCAGGCAGTGGTGACACACGCCTTTAATCCCAGCACTTGGGAGGCAGAGGCAGGCAGATCTCTGAGTTTGAGGCTGTCTTGGTCTACATAACAAGTTTCAGAGCAGGCAGGGTGACACAGAAAAAAACATTTATGTGTTTATTCACAAAGCTCTTGTTACTCCAATGTAAATTACAGCCAGTAGAGCTGCTGAACAACCTCCAAAAGAAGGGACCAGTATGACTTAGTCCCTAACAGAGTGTAGCCTATGGAATGAGGGTGGGGAATCCGCTTTGGATTAAACTAGTCCTGTGCTTATTGCTTGTTGAGACCTCAAGGTCTCCTAAGAAAGTCCTTACCTGTTCTGCACTTCTCTGCCCCATCCATTGGAAAGCAGTGTGGCATCAGGAAATGGGTATCTCTGGAGACTTCCTGGGAGATAGATATGGATTCTGCCCCTCTCCCCGAGGAAAGGTCCTTCTCTCTGTTCAATGCAGTGAGAAGTAGAGGCGGCTTCCTGGAGCTGGGCGCCTTTCTAGGGGCACTGTCAGCCCCTCCCCCACTACATAGAAACCTATCAATTTATTTCTTTGCTCCTTGGTTCCCTTCAAATCCTTGTGTTTTAGCAATTTGTTATACATTAGCATATCTGGGAAAGAACTCAGAATTTAAGAGGCATACATTCAGTCCCTCATCTAACCAAGGAAGGAAAAGTTGAAACCAGTCACTGAGCGCTGTGTGAGGGCCGTGGTATAAGGCTAGCCTTACTGAGTTGTGACCGCCCTAGTCGTCCAGACTCCGGGCTCTGTGTCCTCCTTGTGTGGGAAAACGGTGCGGACTATTTCCCAACTGAGAGGTACTGGACTCGGGGAGGGGAAGGAACAGGCACTCTGAGGGCACCTGCCGCAGTGGTGGGAAGTAGATAGACGTGGCTTCGTTGCTGGTCCTTGACTGGGAAGGGTCAGCCTGGGAATGGCTGGTCACTGGCTGGACGGCGTTACCGCCAACCTCTTTCGCTCACCCCCGCCCCCAGCCAGCTTGGGACTGGGCCTAAGTCAGACGGCTGTTTTTGCACTTGGGCTTCGGGCTTCCTTGACACTTTCCTGTCTCTCCAGGCCCGCCACGACGCGGCGCCTGCTTGGGCGTCTTCTCTGGCTCGGGGTCACCTCTGGATCCGAGGGTGAGGTGAAAGGTGCTGGGGTCGGCAGCGTTCTTTCCGGCCACCTTAGGGTGAAGGGGAGGCTACCATATGGAAGCAGTCCAAGTTGGGGCTGTAAACATCTCAGGTCCCTGGGGACTCCCAGGGTTACCCCTATGTTTAGAGTTCTTGGGTGGGGGAGTGCTGGTGTACAGCTGTAGGATCTGAAGATTCACCAGTCCTGTATAGTTTTGTCCTGGGATGGTCCCCTCCTTTAGCACCTAGCGGTGTATCCCAAGCTTTCACCCCAAGCCCCCCCCCCACTGTATCTGCCATTTGACATTCTACCTAATTGATGTGTTTTTCATCTGTCTTTATTTTATGGAAAGAAGCTGGCCAGGACGGCACCAAGTCCCACCCCTATAAGTTCTGTACCACACAACGGTACCCAAGAAATGCAGATCGAATGACTGAAATGGACCCCATCTCTTTTTGACTTTTCCTAGCCTTGGTACTGAACCCAAGGTCTTCCTCCCTTCCCCATTCCCATCTCTGCCTGCTTCATTTCTGTCTCTTCCCCTTTCTCTCTCCTGTCCTGGTGTCTGACAGTCCCCTGTTCCCCCAGAATTTATAGAGGGCCTTCTGAGATGACAGAGGCTCCCTTGGTGGGTTGCCTTTCTAGGATCGCCACCACCTCCCTGTCTATCACTGCTGCATCGGTGCCTAGCTAGCTTCTCCTGTTAATCTTGACTCCAGCATCCAGTCTAACCCAGACATCCATTCTTCTTCCCCATCCCAGGGCTTCTACTGTTTCCTGAGGAATAGCCTAGATGTTGGTGGGCAATGTGTAGTTAGGGATATGAGCCACCAGGGCTGAATCAACCCTCTGCAGATCTGCCCTTGGCCTAAAGTCTGGGACTCTTCTGGGACTGGGTGAGAAGGCTGTGCATCACCCAAAAACCAACCCGTTTAAAAAGAGTTTTGTGTTCTCCCAGCAACACCAGAGATGCTAGTAACAGCCCCTCTTGCCTGGGCTACACAATTTTAAGGGAGAAAAAGCAAAGCCAGAGAGGGACAGCTCTTTGAGTTTAAGGTCAGCCTGGTCTACACAGCAGGACTCTGCCTCAAGCAAAACAAATGAAAACTCCTCCCCTGTTTTTGTTTTGTTTTTGTTGTTTTTTTTTTCAAATTCAACCATTCCACAAACACTCATTGAACACCTACTGTGCACTGGCCTTGGTTTTCACCTTAGGGAGCTTACTTTCTGGAGGGTGTGCTGGTGTGAAGGTGTCTGTCAACAACTACCGACAAATGAATTTCTAACCCCGGGGAAGAAACACTTAAGGATAAATTGAATAAATATATTTAATATCACCATAGGGAATTAATGGTGTTCTGTCTTTGGTTATAATACTACCCCTGGGCAACTTCAACCGTATAAATGAGAAAGAAACGAGATACCAAGCGTAAATGAATTGGGGTACCAGGTCACCAAAAGTATCTAAGAGGTGGCAGCCCCTACAGACAGCAGTCTGAGCCTATTGTCTCAGCTGACTGTGCTTACTGGGAACTCCTGGGCACCCAGCAGGTGTCTGCAGCTCCTCCTCTGCTTTCCTGATGGCCGCCCTTCCCTAAGGAAGGGTGAAGGAGTCCTTAGGGAAGCCGGAAGAAGGGGGTCTGTGGGTCTGTGGGAGGAGGGGGATATCAGCAAGTCTATTTCGGGAGGACAGATCCGGGCTCCCAGACCCGTTGGCGACCTTGCCAAGACTGGGACTCTGAACTGAAGAGCGTCCTCCCCATTCACAAAACCTCTGGCATCGTTCACAACTTAGCAAAAAAAAAAAAAAATTACACAAGGCTTTTCGGGTTTCGTTCTAAATAAATTTTGCATTTTTAAATATCAGACACGCTCAGTAATGGAAATTTAGAGATTAAAAAAGAAGACGACTGTTACAGAAATCATTTTACGGCTGCTATGAAAATATTAAGAAGGAAGACGGTACTCTCGGTTTTGGAGACCTGCAGCCTCCACACACACTTAGTCACCTAGAATTTGAGTTCCGATCTTTCTCGGTCGTTTTAAAGATGACGAGGATAACTTTGTCTTCCTCATCCTTGCTCAGTGGTGTTGTTTTCCCAAAGAAAAATGAAACAGGAGAGTGATCTGTAATTTAGAAGTGACTGTAAAATAAGCATTGACTGGTCTCCAGACTGGAAGCACCTGAAATATTTCCCGAGGTCTGTGAGAAAGGCACGGCTTTGGCTTACAATAATGAACAATTCTTTAAAAGCGAGACTGTTCTTAAAGAATTACTTCCTCCTCGGTGTGGGGCTAGGTCTGGGGTTTGTATGAATGGAAAGTTTATGTCGATTCCTTTTCCACCCGGAATCCCAAGTGTCAAAGGCCCAGGGTTGGGGGAAGAGTGCCTGCGTGGGAGGGGGGTGGGCTACACCGGCGCAGCCTTTCTAGGTAATTGGTTCTTCATTCTTCCTTGAACAGGATGGGGTGCGCCCAGCTGCTCACTTCGAGTTTTCTGCTTGTTCAGGGGATGTCGCGGTATGGGCTATCAGTCATACAGAGGAGGGAGATGGTGTCTGTGTCATCTGGCTCCCACTGGGGAACTGGGAAATTCCAGGACACTGTCAGGCAGCACACCGCTTTCGTTTGGCGCGGGTATCTTTGTAGGACGAACCCAATGCCTTTTGACTCAGGGGCACATCTGCATCAGGGATGCGCGTTCTATGGGACCAAGGTGGACTTCTGTAGTCTTCCCTCTGGCTCCTGTTTCCGATTACAGGACACTGGAAACTGTCCAAGCTTCAGATTCTTTCCGGAACTCGTTTTTTGCTCACTGCGTGGCTCGTGAGTAGATTCCTGCCGAATAGTCATCCGCCTCCAGAAACGCTGGCACTGTGGCGCTCGGTTCTACGTTGCCCACGGTTTAAAACAAACTACACGGTTCCCAGGGGGCACGCGTTGGTGCCGGGCTCTGGGAAGGAAACCTCCCTTGGTCTCTGTGTGAAGTCCAACATCTGCTGTTTATTTTTTTCTTCGAGGGAATTCGAGTCCCAATTCCTCCGTAGGTCGTATTCAGCCTACAGTTTCATTTCTGCTAGTTCACAGATGGGCTTTAGTCTCAGGATCCTCCATGCAGCAAGAAATAAATTCATTCTTTGGTGCTGCAAGGATTATTGAAAAGTACAGCTCACTTAAGCCCGTCTTATTATGGAAAACCTCAGACACTCCAGCTCCCCCATGAGCAAAAAGATTTAAAAGGTGGAAGGTGAGCAGGAACGTTTCTGCCCAAAGGGCAGAAATCTTGAGAAAGGAAAGCGGAAAGGAGAACATGAGAGAGGTTGGGCCACCCTTCCCGGTCCATCCCAGGGACGTCTTCCTTAAAAATAGCCAAGTCTGAACCTTAGAGTGCTCTGCCCTCCCCCCCCCCTCCCAGCGTCCTCCCTTAGTCTGAGAGGAGCCTGGGAACCTCTAGAGGCAGCCGATAACCCCCTTCCAGCTTCAGCCAGCAAGGCCTTGAAATGCTCCCCGCTCCTGGCAACGCGTAGAGGTCGCCTTGGTTCCTCTGGTTCCAGCAAAGGAAGGGAGCAACTGAAGGGTCGGAGGGAAAGAGAGGGAGGGAGGCAACGGGGGCAAAACCAAAAGCGCCCAAGAAACACGTCTGGTTTGACTCTCAGCCCACACACCGGGAGAAATTTGGTGTGTGGGACCCAAAGTGTGGGGGTTAAGTCACAGGAAGCTGGAACAAATGTCTCCGTCCCAGGCGCCTGGCAGAGTCAGAGAATTGTCTGGGGCCTTGGGCTCTCAGCTCTCAGCCCAGCAGGAGAGGACCTGCTGGAGGCCTGGGAGGGAAAAGTGGCCTAGGAGAGCCCGGGTTGTAGTCGGCAGCAAGCAAAAGCTAAGAACCACGCGACTCTCTTAGAGACTCCACTCGAGTTTCTCAACAATCACACGGAGCAATATCCCCAGCTTAACTCGAGGGCATTCTCCTTTTATTTTATTTTGTTTTTTCCAAGACGGGGTTTCTTTGTGTAGCCCTGGCAGTCTTAGAGCTCGCTCTGTAGACCAGGCTAGTCTCAAAGATCCGCCTGCCTCTGCCTCCAGAGTTACGGGGATTAAAGGTTTGGGCCACCACTGTCCCCAGGGAAAAACAGGGCTTCCTGCTTGCTAGGTTGAGCAGTCTACCAGCTGAGCTACGTCCCCAGCGCGGCCGCACTCCTTCTAAACCGTTAGGAGCTTAGTTTACGGGTGGTGCAAGCGCTAGGACACCACCTCGCTAAGGCCCATCCCACACACCAGGGAGAATGTCCCTGGCAGCGGCCAGAGACCTTGGGGACCCGGAGGAGTGACACTTGGTTGCTCCCTCAGACACTAAACCTCAAACCTCAGGCTTCGTGGTGACAAACAAAATCAAAAATGCTGGCCCTGGTCCCCAACCTTAGTACATTTTGATCTATGAGGGTTGCTACAGAAAGGCAGATCTGAGACCTATGGCATACAGGTGGGGGGCGGGGGGATAGAAAAAGAGGGACGGAGGGGGAGGAAACGAGAGACTTTTCTTCCGTGGGCCATGGGCCTTTGGCTTCGCGTCTCTCCTGCTCACCGGGTGTCGGAGGATTCCTTGTAAATAAAGCAAGGGCCATACCATTTTCTTCGCGCACCTGAGAGGCCCAAATCCGAGTTTGCTCGGGGAGGTCTCTGATGCCCAGCGAAGGCCTCTGAGATTCCCCAGAAGACCATCCCTAAAACTTTACCAGACCTTGAACCTGTGGCGCCTGATTCTGTCCAAACACTGTTTAAAATGGGGTGGGAGGTGGGGGGCTGGTCCCTAGTCATGGGACCTCCGATTCCGGGCCGTCAAAGAGCTCTAGCTGGCTGCACCCCAGGCGATGTCGGTGAGTCAGACCAGAGAGAACAGGACTTCAGCAGCTCAGGATCCCTGACGGCATCAGTTTTCTCTCCTCCCCTATGGCCGCTCTGGACCTCGGCCCCTTGGGTTTGGAAAAGAATTCCCCCAACGCAGCAGCGCTCAGTCCTTCCTCTGGGATTTTCCTGAGATCCCCACGGGTTGGCCAAGGTCCCACGGGTTTTTCCTTTCAATCCGCTCAGCGTCCCAACCTGTCCCTATCTCCTGGGGTGCCTGTGCACCGGCCGGTTACGGCAATCTGCTGTTGATCTCCAATGACGGGAGCGGATGCCATCCGGAGCTCTCTGGCTGCAGCAGGTTTCTTAACGGGTGGTATATTCCAGCCCCCTTCTAACTCCTCTAATCTTGTATGAGAAACCAGTGCTGGGGAGAGAAATGCGGCCTTAAAAAAAAAAAAAGTTAGTTTAACCCAAAGCGTGAGAGCCACCAGCGAGTTGTTATCTGCGGCTGAAGGCTGTGGTAATCGATGGGGTTATTTTTACGCGGTAATAGGGCCCTGTGATTGCTCTATTAACCTTTAGACCTGTCTGAGGGACTCTCCCCTCACCGCCCCGCTGCGCCAGGGCCTGCAGGCCCTGACGCCGACTCCAAACTCTGGTCTGACACCCTCCCTGCCCCCACTCTGGGTTGGGGGGGGTACTACAGCCCCCTAGATGAGTTTTAACGTTGGAGACAGGCTCCTCAACCCCCTCCTCGTTCTTTTGATTGGATCCCAGTCGCGATGGGCCGAAAAGAGCACAGGGGCAGATGAGAAGGGACAGGAGGCCGAAGAAGTTGGAAGCAGTAAGGTACGCGTTTTGTATAAATACATAAACTCCTGCGCTGGTGGCGGGTTCTCGGCGCCTTACAGTCTCCACCGGCTGGTGGGAAGGTAAAAAGGACTCTTGGGTCTCTAGGCACAGACCTTAAGGTCCAGTTCGGGTTTTAGTACCCCCTGAGGCTCTCTCGAACGCATTTCAGGGGCAGGGTAGATCTGAGGCCAGCCAGGTACCCCGGGTGACCCAGTGGCCCCACGGGCAACCAAGAAAGAGCCCAGCGCTCGGGGTCACCTTCCCCTCTACCAGCCCCACCCCTTGCCCACCGCTCCGGAACGTGGAGCACTGGAGGTGGGAGGAAAGAGGAGGAACTAGTGACTAAAACAATCCTTGGCGGAGCAGCGCGCCGCCAGGTTGTCGGACAGCACCGTGGGCCGTGGTCGGCACCGGTACTGAGCGCTTTGGTTCTCCGAGGTCCGTGCGCGTGGACTTTGCCTGCTGGGGGAGCTTTGGGAACAGCCGGGTTGGCGGACGCCGGGCGGAGGTGCAGCCACCGCCGCGCACCCCCGCCCCCCGCCCTTGCACGTGACTCCTTCAGGCCAGTCAGCGCGTACGAGCCCAGTGCGGGGCCCCGGGGCGCCGACCCGGGAGCAAGGGACAAGCCGGAGGCCGGCACAGTGGCCGCCTGAGGCTCCGCCGCCGCTGCAACTCCGCGGGTGCTGGGAGGTCGTGCGGGCTCTCCGAGAGGCTCGTGCGGGCCAGGTAGGGTTCCCCCACCCCTTGTTCTTTTCCGGGGTAGGCGAAACTCACCAGTCTCCTGCCCTGGTTTGTCTGGAACAGGGAGGGAAGCAGCTAGTAAGTGGGAAATCAGCCTCCGGTTCCTGCAATGCCCCCAGATTGGCTAAAGCCGGCTCCACTTTTGACTTTGGCCTAGCAAGGACTTTATTTAAATCGAGTGAGAACAAAAAACCGATGGGTGCTCGCGAGCGTGCGTTTGGATTGTTTGGGAGAAACATGATCCATTTTAATCGGTCCTGTGTGCAGATTCTCCAGTTCTGTTTTGCACCCCACAGGCCAGGGCCCGAGTAATCTCTCTGACCGACCGACCTGGGACAGGCCGCATAGCCCCCACACTTAGGGGCGCAGTCGAAGGAATATCTCCAACCTGCGACGCGGGAAATGCGGAGTGGCTGTGGCAGGCGACAGTAGGACCTGGGGGTAGGGATAGAGGCACTCGGAGGTAGGCTCAGCGGCCTCCCGACCTTTTCTGCTTTCTCCTGCTTTCTAGTTAACCTCCGCAAACTCTAGACTAGGGCCCATGATTTGTGTGTGCCGCACACTGCTGACTAGCGCCCACCCTCACTGCTTCAGAGAGAAAGCAGCCCAGGGCCGAAACCCCCACGGCGGACAGCAAGGATGTTCCTGGCTAGCCACCTCTAGCTCCCTCATCCATATATTATATCGCTTGGATGTGGCCTGAGAGTGAGCGAGCAGTTGTTATCACTTGGGAGAGAGATGTCTAGGTGGCCAAGTTTCACCAGGTGGAAGGAAGAGGGGCTTTTCGGTTCTAAGGAAGAAGGTAGCGAGGGACCTGAGCCGTTGGCAGAGCTAGGGCAACAAGGCCGCGCTGCTGGGAAGCACCTGGGAGTTTATTTCCTGTACCTTTGGAAAAGGAAGGCAGGCGTGAATGACGCTTCGTGCGTCCAAAGAAAGAAAAGCTGCATGGTGAGGCCGGCCGAGCTTCGTTTCTGAAGCCAGTATATTAGTTGGTTGGTGACAATTCTCAGTGTGGCGGTGCTAAAGCGACCGCATGAGCGCGAGCCGCAAAAAAACGCGAGCCGCACGGAAAAATCGGTAAAGGGACCCTTTTAGGGCGTGTTGCGTTTTCCAACTTTCGAAAAAAAGGGGGGGGGGCTAAATTATGAAAAGAGAAGATACTTGGTTTATGTTTGGGAACTTGGGGTGAAGTTCGTGGAGTGATTCGAAAGACTGAGAAAACTCTGGGCCGGGCTGGACTACTGTGAGAATGTGGAGGTCGCTAGGCCCGCTCACAGGCGGGAATCCACTTAAGGGAACTGTGTCTGGCCTTTCCAGAAAGAGAACAAGAATTTTCTCCACCTTCTATTGTTCTAGTTACCCAACTTCAGGTTAAAGTATCAGCCGTTTGAAACGTAAGCCTTCGAAACGTAAGCCTTCGAAACATAAGCCTGAGATCCCAAACTGATTTAGCGCTTGCATTTTTTTCAAGCTTGCAAATTAGATTACAGAACTAAATCTCTTCCTTTGTTAGTCGAGAAAAGAAAATTTACAAACCATTTTTTACAACTTCCTGAGTTGAAATTACATAAATTACAATTAATTAGGCCAACTACTTGATGTAAAATATTGTACGTGGCTGGGCGATGGGGGTGCACACCTTTAATCCCAGCACTCGGGAGGCAGAAGCAGGCGGATCTCTGTAAAATCGAGGCCAGCCTGGCTAGAAGAGCTAGTTCCAGGACAGACTCCAAAGCTGAAACCCTTTCTGGGGTGGGGGGGAGAGAACAAAACAAAAAACAAAAACAAAGTAAGCAAAAAATTGAATAATGAATATTTTTATCAATGTAAATCTAAGTATTTGCATATCGAAACCCTGAGATTTCTAGGAAGTTTTAAGCTTTTTGTCTTTCCTTTTAAAGGAAGAGTTGACGACCTCAGGTCAAATTTCATGTATCCATCCTCCAGTCAAACTTACTAGAAGGAAATATCCAACTGTCAAGCCAATAATTTATTGTATATTTTGAAAAAGTAAATACTAAACAATTTATCAGTCACTGTGTGATAGTGTACTTTGTCATGATTCCATTTTTGCTAGAGATGATGCAAAGATAATGAAAAAATTAATATGTATATTAAATGCCCCATTCCAGAACTTTTATAGTGATTAAGATAATTATGTATGAGCTACATCCCAGGCACTCTTTTGCTATGTATTAGAGATTGGCAATAAAGCTGTTATACAGAATCTTCTGGGTGCCTGTTGTAACAGGTTTCTAAAGTCTGGTTATGAATGTTCTGTGTGTATTAAATTATAGTTGCCACCCATAATCCTCCAATGACTATGAGACACAGGTACCTTTTATATTTGCACTTTACAGATGAGGGATTGGGGTGTATAAAATTATTTATTCAGGGAGTGGCAGACCTGGGCTTGTATCTAGTTCGTTTAATATTCTAGCTAATGCATTGTTGCACTAAAAAGAAAGAAACAAACAAGTAAAGGAAGACAGAAAAGAAAGTTAAAAAGAAAAGAAAGAAATCAACCAAAAGAGGCCACCTCTTAAAGGAAAATGAATGTGTATTGTGGGTTTCAAATACTCAAGACCCTCCAGCATCCCCAGCTATGTGTTTTTTAGGGCTGCAGCAAGTTTCAAACTCACCTATACTTTAGTTCCCCCTTAAGTAAAAATAAGGAAATTCAGACACCTTTACTTAAGGAGGTCCCCCCACACACACACACACCATAGTCTCTGGTAATGCCCAACACGGGATGCCTAGAAGGATGCGATCAAGTACCAAAAATCAATTCTACTTTTGATAGATTTTTTTAATCCCACTGGAAAGAGCCAGCTTGAGTGCTTCCCTGAGTTCTGTAGTGACCTTGTTCAACCCTCCTGCTTTTCTGGTCCCAGTATACAGTCTGCAAAGTGTTTAAAATGTAACTATTTGCAGAAACGTGTGGCCTGTCTGATTTGACACCCACATGGCGCACAGTACGATTAAGGAGTTTCACAATCCTTTTTATGGGTTCGCCGACACTTGCTCATGTATAAACATTTAGATTCTACCTCTAGGTGCTCTTTTTTTAAGATTGCAAACAAAACTTTCGTAGGTTGCTGGTTTTTATAAAGTTTGTCACCCCCACCCCCCACGGCAGTCCTGCCCCAATCTACAGTTCTTTCTTGTTTGATCAAGGAAATGTTTGAGGAAAGGTGAGGAAACAATTGAAAAGTACAAAACGATGGAGATGTTTTGAGTCACTAGCGTTCTCCGGAACTCCAAACCTTGTACTTACAGAATACCTGGAAAAAAAGAAAGAAAGAAAGAAAAAGTGTTTGGAGAATAAGGTAAAATTAAAGTCCTTCCTGATAAGCAATATAAAAATAATTGGCCCTAATCGCAACCGAGAACTGCACGCCCGAGACCCCGTGTTTCTTAGGCCGTCCTCCAAGATTCTTGCCACCGGCAGCCTGATCCGGATCAAACAAAGGCCGAGGCTGTGCCACAGGAGCCGGGCTAGAGAAGGGCGGTTTCTTTCGCTGTGTTGGAGAAGAGCAGGAAAGCGGGAAAGCTGACCAAGGCTCTGAAAGTCCTGGGCTGAACTCACCTGCGGTTTATTTCCTCTTTCAGGACTGCCACAGCAGTGAAGAGACCTCCTAGGGCCCTCTTCGCTGGAGCCCTGCTGGAACTAGCGGTATAGCCTGGGCTTGCAACAGGCGGAGTGCAGCGACTAGGCACATCCAACCGGTGGGTGATCCGAAGGTCTGCTCAGGGAGTTCGAGCCCAGCCTTGGCTACGTCCTGGGGCACCTCCAGCCTCCCTGCCCGGGAGCAGAGTCAGCCCTTCTGCACTACCTTCTGGAACAACCACAAATCCAATTTGGGATTTTTTTTTCTGAGCAAACTAGAGCCTAGAGGTTGCTCTTCTCATGCTGGATTTAATTCGTATATAGTTTGAGCGAGTTGGGACTCTCCCAATTGATTTTTGATCTCCGTTTTCGTGACAGTTCCGCACACCTGCATTCTAATTCTTGTCGCTTTGGTCTGCTGTGCCCGCGTGGCTCCTTGACCCGCAAGTGAAGAGAGGACATCGACGCGCAGAGCTTGGGGCGATGTACCAAAGCCTGGCCATGGCCGCCAACCACGGCCCCCCGCCCGGCGCCTACGAGGCGGGTGGCCCCGGCGCCTTCATGCACAGCGCGGGTGCGGCGTCCTCGCCGGTCTATGTGCCCACTCCGCGGGTGCCCTCCTCTGTGCTAGGCCTGTCGTACCTGCAGGGCGGAGGAGGGGGTGCCGCATCCGGAGCCGCCTCGGGTGGCAGCTCCGGGGCCGCCCCGTCGGGTGCGGGGCCAGGGACCCAGCAGGGCAGCCCAGGCTGGAGCCAGGCTGGAGCCGAGGGAGCCGCCTACACCCCGCCACCCGTGTCCCCGCGCTTCTCCTTCCCGGGGACCACTGGGTCCCTGGCGGCCGCAGCCGCTGCCGCCGCGGCTCGAGAAGCCGCAGCCTACAGTAGTGGTGGCGGAGCGGCGGGCGCGGGCCTGGCTGGCCGAGAGCAGTATGGGCGTCCCGGCTTTGCGGGCTCTTACTCTAGCCCCTATCCGACTTATATGGCCGACGTGGGTGCATCCTGGGCAGCAGCAGCCGCCGCCTCCGCAGGCCCCTTCGACAGCCCAGTCCTGCACAGCCTTCCCGGACGGGCCAACCCTGCCCGACACCCCAATCTCGGTGAGTACTGAAGGGATTTGAGTCCTGTCTGGGGCATTCAGCTTTCCCAACTCTGTTAGGGTTGGGGAGCATCCTTGATGCGATGAGCCTCCTAGGAAGGCAGCCTAGAAGTGGCAGACTTGTGGTGGTGGTGGTGGGCCATCGTGGTGACCTAGAGGCCTAGGCACTAGAGTCCAGCAAAGTTATTTCGTAACTGGGTGGACTGGTCTGCACAGCCTATGGGCGACAGTAAGAGGTGTCGGGCTCTGTAGGGTCAGCTGGATCAGTCTGGCGGTCTGATCCTTGGGATTCAGCCCCCCACTTCCTCCATCCCTTCTGAGTCCTCAGCAAATCTGAGACCTGAGCCATTTGGCAGCCAGGTTGGAGGATCCCTCAGGGTGGCAGATGACTTTCCGGTGGGGGGTTTTCACACCCGGAAATAATGAAGAGATCAGTAAAGGAGACCGCCGCCAGAGGTGGGTTAAACCTCCAAGTTTCCTCGGGCGCACCGTGGGGTCTCACGGAGCCACTCCCCTGCTCAGACCTTAGTGCAGAGGAGCTTCTTTAGAACGTCTGAGTTAAACGGAGACTTTGTAGGGCTGCAGCGCCTAGAGCCGACTCTTCTTAGGAGGGCTTGGTTAACACGAACAATGGCTAGTATTACCCCCGTTCAGTGTCAGACCCGAAGGGACTGCTAACTTGCTCCTCTTACCCAATCAACACACTGACGTTTCAGAAGAGCCCTGGGCTCTTGGGCTGGGTGGAAAAAAAAGGAAAAGTGGCTGGCTATTCACTAGTGCAAACTACCCAAATTCGTGTAGAATTTCCAGAAAGGGTTGGAGGCGGCCTTTGGATGAAACTGGCTGTTGGGGAAGGGAGGAAGTGCAGACTTGAGAAACAAAGTTAACATTTATTGACTACCTACTAAGTGCTAAAGCCTTTTGCGTTTGCTGTCACTTTGAAGAGTAAAGTCTATCCCCTGCCCCTCCCGGTGCTAGGTTGTCTCCGGAGTAGAGGGACTGGCTTTGAAGAGGTTTAAAGTTATTCTCTGACCCTGGGTGGCCATGGTAGGTCTCCAGGAGGGGGGTCTAGCCAAATATACATCCCAGGTAAACTGATTAACTGGTGGAGGTGGCGCCAGGGCTGGGTTTGTAGCTGCCAGTGTCCTGTCCTATCCCCTCCTCCTCCCCCAGCAGGCAGGGCCAAGCAGATGGCAGGCTAAGGAAGGGGGATAAGAGCACCGGTATGGCTCAGACCTTTGAGACAGAGCAGGGTGGTTACTTCCACGTGGTGAAGGCTGGAAGCCTGCCTGCAGGGGCTTTGGCCCGCATTCCTAGAGAGGCCAAGTTCCCCTCAACCCAACCCCTAGCTTAAAATAAGAAGCGATGAACTGAGTGTAAAGACGCATGACTGTAATTCCAGAACCAGGAGGATAGCTTGGGCTACACAGCAGACCCAATCTAATTAAAAAAAAAAAAATCTTGGAGTTAGAATTTGGTGTTTGGATACAGCAAAGAATGAAGTCCCCATCTAAAGATGAAAAAGACATTCTGGTGTTCAGTTTATAAAACCAAAACAAAGTAAGATTGTGTGACTGTACATGTGAGCCTGGGGGCTGAAGGTTTCTCAAATTCAAGGGTCCACACACAGCCAACAAAACAACAGGGGACACCTCTCCCCCTGAGAGCTTGTATTGGACTCTCATGTCTGTGGTACCAGGCAGTCCACGGAGCCACTGCTTTCAGTTAAGTGTTTAAAGAGGTGCTCTGGGATTGCCATGCCATGGGGGGGGGGTGGACAGGCAGTTTGAGAACCCCTTGTCTTTCTTGGATGTATTTGGGGGGTACATTCATTTTTTTTATCACACAGCCCCCAGAGGATCTGGCGATCTGATGGCGTTACTTCAGTTAAAAGTGTTCTCTGTGAAGAGGTTTTCTTCTTTAGCCCCACCCCAAGACAGAAGATCAAACAGGGTCCCTGACAAGGGCTTTACCACGGAGAGACAGTCCCAGTCGCTGTCCCTCCACATGCCTTATGTACTTATATACATGCCTTATATATATGCCTTATATATACTTATATACATGCCTTGCCTGTGCATGGACATTAATAAATGCTTGGTAGCCTTAGTGAGAATCAACCATCTGACTAGCTGATGGTACCAAGTGATGGAAGGGTGAAAAGAACAGATTCTCTTGATGCCTATTGCAAGGTCCTCTTTGGATGGATGTCATGACCACCAAGCTCATGTAGAGCCCCCAACCTCAGTATCACGTGGCTTTGGGCAAGCTGCTTACCTCTGTCCATCTCATCTCATGCTCTGTGGTGCAGCTTCAGTTCAGCTCAACTGGTTTCAGAGCTGTCCTGACTTGGGTGGTCTGTGTGATGTCTAGTAACTGATCTTTTACAAGTGATGGCTGCTTTTTATTACTTTCTCTAGGACTAAAGGGCTGCCTAGGACTTGAGAATTTTAGTATTAAGCCTCTGATAGTCCCTGCGAAGCAGGGATGGTTGGCTCCCCAAAGTAGATGTGAGAATGTAGAAATGACTCACCATGTGGTAAGGTAAGGGGAGATGAGCTGCCAGCAAAGCTGAGGAAGCAGGAAAGGAACTTCTCCCTAAAAGCCTGGAAGTCTTCACCTAGGTGGCACCATCTGTCCTGGGTCTTGTCACTTCAACAGGCGTTTGCCAGGAAAGGAGCCTGAACCTGCAGTTTAAAAAAGGAAGGGAGACCAAAGCCACAGAGAAACCCTGTCTCGAAAAACCAAAAAAAAAAAAAAAAAAAAAGGAAGGGAGGAAGCCGGGCGGTGGTGGCACACACCTTTAATCCCAGCACTCGGGAGGCAGAGACAGGCGGATCTCCGTGAGTTCGAGGCCAGCCTGGTCTACAAGAGCTAGTTCCAGGACAGGAACCAAAAAGCTATGGAGAAACCCTGTCTCGAAAAAAAAAAAAAAAAAAAAAAAAGGAGAGAAAGCCGTCCACTCACTGACAGACACATACGTAGAACCGTGGAACAATACAGTACAGCTTGCCCTTTGCTTCAATAATAGATTCACCTCCACAGGTAAATCTCAGAGACTGCTTCCTAAGTCTGAAACGTTTTTAATTTGTGTGGAGGAGAAATAAGCAAATACTACTATTCTTTTCTGTGACATTGGACTGTTTTGCTATTAACATTTAACATCTAGCAAGTTCTTGTGTTGGCTCTTAGAATAAGGCAGAATTCAAAAGGCTAAACACCAACAGGGGCATGTGAAAAGACGACCTTGGCAAGAAAGAGATTATTACACCCTCACTGTAACATATGTGAACTTTAGTTCATTCCAAGTTCAACAGACCCAGGACCCTAAAGTAATTTGTTGGAAGCATTAGTTAGACACAATAATGGAATTCTGTGACCTTCCAGAGGCAGGTACAGAGTCTTACTCATAGGTAGGTGCCTGGCACATGCTGGACTAGTAGCAAATATTTGAGTAAAGATCTGGGAGGTAATTGCCCCAGGACTCTGCCCTGCCCTGGTCAAACCACACAGAATGGCTACTGGTGTCCTTAAGAGGCAGACTAGAGCTGGGTGTGGTGGCACACACCTGTGACCCCAGAACTCAGGAGGCTGAGGCAGGAGAAATGAGCACTCAAGGCTAGTCTAGGCTACATAGCAACTCCCTGCTTAAAAAAAGAAAAAAAATAGAAGTGGAGAGTCTCAGACAAGAAGAGAGCAGGATGGGGGAGCACTCTGAAAACCTGGGACCACTGGAGAATGCTGGCTCTACCTGGTGCCAGAAGTGAAGAAGTGAAGGGTAGAGGCTAGAAGAGGGTATCAGGGGGGCTGGAGAGATGGCTCAGAGGTTAAGAGCATTGCCTGCTCTTCCAAAGGTCCTGAGTTCAATTCCCAGCAACCACATGGTGACTCACAACCATCTGTAATGAGGTCCGGTGCCCTCTTCTGGGCTTCAGGCATACAGACAGAATATTGCATACATAATAAATAAATAAATAAATAAATAAATAAATAAATAAATAAATAAATGAATGAAACAACTCAGTTTTAAAAAAACGGAGGGTATCAGATGCCCTGGAACTAGAGTTAAGGGTGGTTGTGAGCCACCATGTGGGTGCTTGGATTCAAACCCAGGCTCTCTGCAAGAGCAACAGTACTCTAAACTGCTGACCCATCTCTCTCCATCCTGCACAGTCTAATAGATTTTTGTGCCCTTTAAGGTTTGTATAGACTTAAAGCCAAAAAAAAAAAAAAAAGAGAGAGAGAGAGAGATTGAAAGAGAAATTAGACATAAATAGACCTTGAAAGACATACTATGCTTGTAGCTGTTACTGGGATATCTAAGAAACAGAACTTTCTAAGGAAGAGTAATTCTTTTGTGTCTTAGAGACATAAACAACCCTACTATTCTTAAAGGATCTAAAAAAAAATGGAGTTGCTAGAGGGTTCAATGAGACCCTAACAGGAGGAAATAAATGTGTGTTTTGCCTAGTGCTTTTGAAACAAGTGAAAAGCGTTCTTCCGTCTTGCGTGGGTGGGGCACCTAAGGTGTTAGGTCAGCAGAATACGCCGTAGTGTTTGCTAGGTCTTTGGGGGATTGCTTTATCAATTAGGCCAGTTGCTTTCAGAGCTGGTTTGCTTAAACGGGGAACGCTGTGATCTCTGAAGTTCAGTTCGAGAACAATTTGTCAGTCTTCAAGAAAATCAAAGTTGTTTAATTTTCCGGTTACCACCCTGAGCGCGTCAATCAGAGTGGGGGCTGGTTTGTGCTGCTAAGTGGAGAACCAATTAAATAAGGAAGGTGTGTTGGAGTGGCCTGGGGCGTGTCTCTGCCTCCAGTGACACTTGTCGCTTGCCGGATTGTGTCCCATGAAAAGGTCAGGCCACATTTGCTGGGGGAATGATGTTCAGGAGACAGTTTCAGATAATGCCTTCTCCTATTCCCCTCCCTGCTATTTTTTCTCCCTTCTTCTTCTTTAAATACACCAAGAAAACAAACACACTGAGAGGTATGGGGCACGGGAACTCTGATACCTGTGGGTGGGAATGTTCATTGTAGAGAGTCCTCGGTAAACCAAATTACAGAGTAGATAGCTTTGACACTGAACTTTTGACTTCAAACACTTAACTCTGGGGTGCATATTCGCTACATTGGCATCCACAATAACAGAATCCAGAAGTAACATAAATGTGCACCATCAGGGGATTGTCTTCATATGCTGCACACACACCTGTGCATAGAAGATGATGGCGGTCGGTGTTGGACCCCATAAGATCCCTTCCGAGCCACTTGGAAGTGCTGGAGGTGTGTGCAGCACTTATATTCTTGGTGTCAAAAAAATTGGGAAAATACATTGTATTCATTTGAGAATACACAAATTATCTCTGGGAGCCCCCCTCAGGCCATAGGTAAAGAATTTGTAATATTTATTGTCTATCGGGAGCCCAAAGGGTAGGAGGAAGAGGATGAAGTTGGGGAAGGAGCTTGCAACAGTCATGGATGTTGTAGAACTGAAAACACCCTTTCGATCAGCTTAGCCATTTTGGTAGTCGTTTTTGTGCTTCATAATTCTACCAAATAATAAAACCTTCTTATGTCTAGCAAAGGGGCCCAGTGGATAAAAGAGCTTGCTTGCCTCCAAGCCTGATGACCTAAGTTTGATTCCTGGATCCACATCTTAAAAGGGGAGAACTGAGCCCTGAAGGTTCTTCTCTGACTGCCACACATGCACTGTGGTACGTGAATGCACACGCACAAACACACATACAGTAAATAAATCAAACATACTAAAAATCTTTGAAAATGCATTTAAACTCTGGGGAACTTAGGTTTGATGTCATTTTTAAACATTTAAATTGTATTTATTCATACACACATATAACATATATGTCTGTACACACATATATGTCTGTCCCCCCTTCCCCTCGGTGTGTGTGTGTGTCTGCCTGTCTGCCTGTGCCTGTGTGTATGCACATATGAAGGTCAAGCACCACCTTGTTATGGAGTCTGTCTTCTCCTTCCACTGTGGGAGTTCTGGGGATTCAGCTCGGGCTGTCAAGGTTTGGAGGAGAGTGCCTTTACCCACTGAGCCGTCTCGCTGGCCCTGCTATGTTTTCCTTTATCATCATAGCAAGTTTTCATATGCAGTTCAGTGTTAGGTCTCAGCACTGCTGTGCCATGGATCTTGAGGATGTTTTCCATCTTACGGAATGGCAACAGTTCCTCATTCTTCATTTCCCTAGCCACTAGTGCCCCTCTTTCCGCTTTCCATGGCTGTGAATTTGATTGCTCTCCCTACGTCCTATGAGCAAATTACATCGCACTTCTGTCTTTTGTGTAGGGTGTATTTTGCTCAACGTCACGTCTTCGAGGGTCGCCCAAGCCATAGCATATGGCAGTTGCCTTCTTTCAGCTGAGGGGGGTGTTACTTTGTCACCACATTTTGTTTACCCAGTCACGTGTGGGGGCACACCTGACTGGCCTCCACCTGCTGCTGGGTGTCCTGTTGCTGTGGATGGCAGTGGAGCCTTTTGGATTCTGAAAAACAGAATGACGTGATCCACTTTTAAACGCTATGAAACTGGATGGGCAAGATTGCTCCGTGGATACATGTCTTTGCTATTGGACAGTGCCGTCCTGACAACCCGAGTTTGATACCCAGAACACATGCAAAGATGGAAGCAGAGAAGTGATTCCAAGGTTGTCCTTAGACCTCCACACACACCGTGGCATGTGCACACCACCCAATAGTAATGAAGAAAAAATTAAACCAGTTGAGTTTTTACAAACAGACACATTACTCACGGAAAAATTTTAAGAGTGTTTACAGACACATAGGAAAAGCACATTGAATTCGATTTTTTTTTTTTTTTTGGTCTGATGTTTCTTTACAAACTCCTGGGATTTCCCCATGTCCTGTTTCAATATCCTTAACCTGTACCCTGAGTCTGGCTTTTGACTTTGGTCCTTTACTGAGGACAGATCTATCTCATGCTGTGGCAGGAGGTAAGTCAGCAGCAGTGAGGCACAAACACTTATACCTGGTAGTTAGTGATCAATTCTGGTGGGCAAGCCTCCTTCAGGTGATGTTAGTACCAGAACCTGCTGGAAAACTACTAACCTTTTACACTGGTCACCTAAACTACCTTTTAAAAATGCTGGAGTTGGTGCTGGAGAGACTACTCAGATGACAAGGTGTCTACTGTGCAAGCAAGCGAACCCTAGTTCAAATCATCCCCAATACCCACATAAAGGGGGGTATGGTATTGCAAGTCTATAACCCTGGTGCTGGGGCAGCGGAGATGGGGGGGGCAAGTAGATCCCTGTAATTCATTGGCCAGTCTAGTCAAATCAGTGAGCTTCAGGTTTAGTAGCAGACCCTCAAAAGTGAGGGCCAGCAAGATGGCACTTACCTGCCAAGCCTGATATCCTGAGCCCAATCCCCAGAATCCACATGGTGGAAGGAAAGAACCACCTTCCCTATGTTGTCCTGTGACTTGCACATATACACTGTGGCATGGCATCCCCTCCCCCCAAATAAATTAAATGTAATTAAAAAAAATAAGGTCGAGAGTGTCTGAGGCAGACACCAGAAGTTGCCCTCTGATCTCTCTGTCTCTGTCTGTCTGTCTGTCTGTCTGTCTCTCTCTCTCTCTCTCACACACACACACACACACACACACGCACTCACTTCACACTTAAGGAGCTGTGCTAGATTTAGAAAAAAAGCCACTGCAAAGGTTGTTGCTTTTGCTGACTGAGAAAAAAATAGATAAAGAGATAGATGGATAGATAGATAGATAGATAGATAGATAGATAGATAGATAGATAGATAGATAGATAGAGATAGAAAGGGAGAAAGGGAAGGTAAAAGAGAAGGAAGGGCTGTGAAAGTTTCCTAACTTTCTAGAAGTCTGATTCTTTTGGTCTGGCCTGCTGCTATGAGAACTTCCAGGGCACTGGTTGACCTTTGGTAGATCATGACGAGGCCTCGTCGAGCATTCTCTGAGCGGATTACTCAGATTTTATTGGCTATCTAGACAGCTGCTCTTTTGTCACCTTCTGAAGCAAACAGAAAGATAATATAACCAGGATACTAAGAATTAACCTCCAGTCTGTTATAATCTATGTAAAATAAATTTATAGTCTTGGTCTGCGGGCATGCATATGCTAGCAACCTTTTAGAGATAGTAGCCTTACGCTACACCAGCCCACCCAGCCCACGGTGAGTAGGGAGTTGGAAGGCTGCTGCAGCCTGGGGTCACCAAGTATCTCCTGGGGTGGGTGTACTGGTCCTTTATGCTCAGGAAGTCTTGTGCTCCCCACTGCAGGAGCAAGCAGGAGCTCCTGCTTAGGGCAAAGAGAAACCTCTCTAGGAAGACTTCCTATTCCCACACACTGGGAACTACTAGATTCATGGCAGCTGAAGGGCTCCCTTCTACAGGGTAGCTGCCCAGTTAGGCCTCCTTACTTCCTGGGGACTATTGTCTCTGCAGGGTCTGACTCTTCCTGAGTCTCCATCCTGTCTATTCCCACCTACAGAGCTGACAAGGGGTAGACACATCAATAGGAATCCCGGCTTGCATCGCCTTCTCATCCTCCTGAAGTTGGTCTGCAGATGGTGAAAGAGAGTCCCCAAATTCAGAGCTAGATGTTCTCCTAACTTCAGAGGGCCTGTTTAAGAAAATCCAAACCACTATGGCTCTCTCAGAAAGGACTTTCTAGAGAGATCTGTTGCCTCTTCCCCATCTGCACTGGCCATCTCAGATGTAACTGTGGTAGGTGGAGGAGGAGAGGGAAAGCTGAAGGGGTCTGTTTCTAATAAAGGCCATGTGGGACATGGATGCAGACTGGGAACAACGCTGGAAAAGGCTGTTCTACATGGAGCCCAGCTGCCAGCGCCAGCTTTCTCGGGGCTGGCAGGTGGCCTGCGGTTTTATCTATTGCTACTCTCTAATCAGAATTGGACCAGGATATTCAAACTTCTTATCTCACTGAAGAGCATTTGGTTTTCTGACTTTTGGCATTTTTGCAGGCGCCCAATACATGCCTTTACTGTATTTAAACTATCCTTTGCCACAAGTCTAATCTAGGCAGGTAAGCCACTCTGTGTTCACAGCTATAAAAATGCCTCTGCCAGTGGTAGTCATGGCTGTCTTTTACTCTGGGTTGAACAGCCACAGAGGTACCTTATTTTTAATTTTTATTTTGTATGAGAGATGAAGAAATCACATGTCCAGGATGGGTGGGAAATTTTTAGGTTATGCACTATGTCCTGCGGGTCTCCCAACTGCGGATAAACTTAGCTTTCTTTTTCTCCCCACTTAAATTTCCAGTTCTGCTTCCAGAGACCCACTCTGAACTGATCGATAGCAACTGGTGAGCAGGTTAATTATAATCACAGGATAAACGCAGAAGTCTCAAAGTTCACCACTTTGCAATGTTTTCAGACCCCTCAGGGACCATGCCAAGAGGTGCTCATTGACCCATGGGAGCAGGTGTGGCAGTTTGAAACCGAGCAGACAATCGGATCTGATTTGGGACAATTCAATTTGGTTCTTATCTGCAGCTTTCCCTATCGCATGAAGCCTGTCATTTCAGATAAAAAGGCTCATCCATTGAGCTGGGACCTGGCAGGCTACATTTTCCTCTGATAAAGTTTTCTGATTGCTTTATAAGATTAGACTGAAATAGTTGTGTGTCTCTGTCAAGGTCTACAGGACCTTTTCAGATATTTTATCGGGTATTACTCCAGGAGACCACCCCCTCGTCTTTCTTTCTTTGACCTGGGAAAGAATGACCTGACTTCCAAGATCATAAATCAAGCTGGGCGAAGAGAGGTAATAATACAAGTCGCCCCTCAAAATTGAGTGGGCGGAAAAACAAACAACAAATACAACCTTTCTCTAGCTTGTAAGAACTTAACTTGACCCTGCATGAAGAATGTGGTTCCCATGATTGCACAGTTAGCAGGAGAATTCTGCTGATCTGGAAAAAAAAAAAAAAAGGTGGGGGAGACGTTTTCCAGGTGATGATGGCCTTAGAAAAACACACATATTTTTTTTTCTGTCTCAGGAAAACTTCAATTATCTTTCTTCTGTAAAGCTTAATGTATGAGACTATGGCAAAATGAAAAACTTTCAGCGTGCAAATCATCAGAAATCTTACCACACCAAGCTAGCCAGTGCCAGGCGGCAATCCCCAGCTTTTTAGTTGCTGTACACAGATCTAAGCATGGCTATTTCTATTTTTAAATCATTGTAAAAACTACTGTTTAAAGTCACTCTGCACTGGAGAGTTTCTTTAAGATTAGGGAACCAGACTGGCTCCCAAGGACTGGATCCTCAATAAAGCAAAGTTAGAGAGTTGGTTCCAAGAACTGGCACTAAGAGCCATCAAATACAAGAACGTTTATGTAAAGAGATGTCACTTTTAAAGTTGACGAGTGCTGGCCAGTGTAAAGCTAAGGCAGAGTTGCTGTATTTGTTAATTATTTTTGTGCTAGGGACTTGAGCTTGCTAAGCACATCTCCTAACCCAGCTACCCTTTCAGCTTACTTCAGTTCTTAATTGGACCCTTCGAAATGAAGTCCCTTCTTGTAGGATGTGTTGATGTATGAGGCTCCACTGGCTGGGAAATGTGAGCCCTAGTTGTCAACTTGCAGCTAAAAAGGGCTCCAGGAGACCAGCAGTTACAGGGAGGTGACAGTTCATGGGTTCATGGCACTGATGACCCGGATTTATGGATCTGCCCTGCCGGTGTGTGGATCCCCACTTGTTTTCCTGCTGGGTGACTTTGGACCCCTTCTGAAGCTTCTCTTTGCTTGCGGGTAAATAAGGAAATCAGGCAAAGAAATGGTGCGAGGAGCTGTCTTAGAGCCCGTAGAAGACATTTTAATATTTAATTCAATTTTTAATTGTACATGTAGATGTGCATGTCAGTGTGAGTGCCTGTAGCATCCAGGAGAGAGTGTAGATCACCTGGCCGTGGAGTTACAGGGAGTTGTGAGCCAATTGATATGGGTCCTTTGCAAAAGCAGTGTGTGTTCTTAACCACTGAGCCATCTCTCCAGCTCCAAGGGAGACTTTGAAAGTTCAACATGCCTCATATGAATAACTGAGACCATGTCTGTGCAGACCACAGGTCCCATACCACTGACCTCCACTGTGCATTCCACCGGAGAGTCAAGGCTTCCATGACTGCCTTGCTCACTGAACAACAGTATATTTGAAATCACACATTAGATGCCACAATTCAGTTTGTTTTTTTTTTTCTTATACATAACAGGGCAGCACGAGCCACTGAAATGTAAAATGAGCTTGGGGAAGCTGTGGGTGGTGACCTCTGCCAATGTGTTGTTGCTTTGCTTTAGTAACGAACCCATCCACTGTGAGAGGTTCTAGAAAGCCCCAGAGATTCATAGAAGGTAGACATCCTTTCTTCCTCGGCCACCAGGCTGAGAATTATCTCTGCACACTCTCAGTGAGCCTCACAGCTGGGCTTTGGAGATAAAAAACATGAGCAAGAAGACCTATAAATGACAGCAACCCACAGTGTGGAAGGGAGCTAATAGGCGAGGGTGCAATCCAGTAGCTGTCAGAGGGAAATTTCCATTCTGCAGGAGCCCAGGTGATACCGCCACCTGTCGTGGTACACTAGTAGCCGCCAGGCTTGCCAGAGAAGGGGTCCTGTGGAGTCCTACAAGCCAGATCGGTGTTGGGCAGAGAAGGTCGGTACTGGCTAAGGCTGGTTGGTGTCAGGCAGTCTCTGGTAAAGGTTGGATCACAAACAGAGGCATTGAACTAGTGGAGCTGCGGATGGCCTGGGGGAGTCAAAGCAGCTGAGCAGCGCTTGAGGGACCCTTGAGACTGAGCACTTTGGTTTTGATGATGAAAGGATCAGAATTGTGACTCCTACCTTCTTTTATACCTCCGCTCTGCAGAGTGATAGCCGCCTCTCTGCATTCTGCACCCGCAACCCACTGAGGTAGGCTTCATTGAAGCCTCAGCGTCAATGGAGCCTTCCGCTCCCTCATTCTCGGAAGCTACATAGGTATTCTAAAGCTGAAGGGCAAAGGCGACCGCGTGGTTTCAACACTGGGGCATGCGCACAGTGGCCTGTTGTTACGGATAAAGAATCACAAAAGGGAACCAAGCCGCAAGTCAAAGAGTTTCAGCCCCTAATCCTCCACCCAACCCTGAGATGCAAGAAAGGGGGGCAGTCTCTGTAGCACCCACCTCCTTGCCCATGTCCTGGCTCCACCCACCTGTGTTTTCTGTAATGGGGTAGCAGGTGGGAGTAGCTTTAAATAGCAATAGCAGCAGTTTCCTGGGAGAAATACTGGTTTGCTTTGTGATGCAAAGATAGAGTCCCGGGCTTGCGCATGCTAAGAAAGAACTCAACTACTTGGTCACACCTCCAACATCTCCATCTTAATTCTCTTTAATTTTGATGCAGAGTCCCAACAAATGGTCCAGACTGCCCTTTAAGTTATTTGGTCCTAGACAAGCCTGGGAATTGCAGTCTTCCTGCCTCAGCTTCCCCAGTAGCTGGGATGTGACGGGTCTATACTGATAACCTTGCCCTGTATTTATGCAAGTATCAATGCGTCCCGTGGGGTGCATTTACCAAAGTCCCTGTGTACTAGAAGGCTTAAGGGTGAAGCTTAAGGGCCCTGGTTAGCTGCCTTCCTGTATGATTCTGAAACTCTCTTTAATACATCACTATAATTTTGATCTCAATTCTCACTAGGCTATCCTGATCGGTCTAGAACTTGGATCCTTTTGTCTCAGCCTCCTAGGTAGCTGGGATTGCTGGCTGATCAGTCCCTGCTGCAAATGGTATTGTTTTAATACTGTCTTTCCCTCCTCATTTGTTACCTGAAATTCATGACAAAGAAAATGGCTGCCTGGAGTGGAGTTTGGCAGGGAGAAGTAGAATAAACGATTTCTACTTTTTCATTTATTTTCCAAAGTAATAAACTCCCCCTAGCACCCTTCAGAGATTATTAAATTTAAAAAAAACTAGAGTTTTTAATCTTCCAGCATTTACGTGTCTCAGGTGTGTTTTGGTCACCTGTCCTGATTGTTGCTCAGCTTGTGCCCCCTTTGCCAGTCAGAACTGGTTCAGATTGGCTCCTGAGTCTTTTTTTTTTTTTTTTTTTTTTTTTTTTTTTGGTTTTTCAAGACAGGGTTTCTCTGTGGCTTTTGGAGCCTGTCCTGGAACTAGCTCTGTATCCCAGGCTGGTCTCGAACTCACAGAGATCCGCCTGCCTCTGCCTCCTGCGTGCTGGGATTAAAGGCGTGCGCCACCATCGCCCGGCCGGTTCCTGAGTCTTTTGATGAAATTTCACGTTAACAATTTTCTGCATTGTGCTACAGAAAGTTCCAAACTTCACTGACACGTGTCTTCCTCCCAGACCTGAATTTGATCAATTTCTTGGAAAACTGAGGTTTTCTCCTCTGAGACAGCACTGGGGACCAGTTGGAGCCATTTCAGCTGGCCTCGCTTGTTAGGGTTGTGTTGGTCATCCAACAGGCAAAGAAACAACCCGTTCCTCTCTGAAGAGAGGATGAAACAGCCTGTGCATTCACACCAGTGTTTTCAGTTCAGGTTGGGAAGTTAGTAAAGAATGTTTGTTACATTTCTTTGCTGTTATTCTTATTGTTTTTCGATATAGGGTTCCCCTATATAGCCCTGACTATCCTGAAGCTCACTCTGGCCTTGAACTCAGAGAGATCTTTTGTTTCCCTATTGCTGGGATTAAAGGTGTGCACCACCATACCTGACTGTCTGCTGCATTTCATGGGTCTTTTTCTTTTTCTTTCTTTTTAAAAGTATGTGGTAAAGTATGCATAACTCAAAGTTCAGGGCTAAGGGCATGGATCAGTTGGTAGAGTGTTTACCTGTGAAGTTCTGGGTTTAACCCCCATCACTGTATAACCCAGGCATGGTGATGCAAGCACCCTTACTGTTCTGGAGGTAGAGGGAGGGGGATCAGAAGTTTAAGGTCATCTTTAGCTGCACACTAAACTTGAGGCTAGCCTAGGCTACATAAGATCCTATCTCAATAAAAAAAATAAATAAATACAGTGAATGTCTCCCAAACACATGGACATTTACCACTGGCATTCATTTTAAGTTTTTATCTTCTCCAAGGGAATTCCTAGTTCAGTGGCAAATTTTCCTATCTTAGACCCCAGTCTACTTTCTGTCTGTATGAACTGCTCCTGGTATTGCATGAAAGTAGATTCATACCGCATATATGCGTTTGTGGCAGGCTGATTTTACCAGCACAGTGCTCTCAATACGCCCTTGATTTGCAGCATGACTCTGCATTGTCTCCTTTTTCACGGCTGCATACTATGCCTATGTGTGTATAGGTCACATTTTGTGTATCCAGCCATCCCTGGATGGGCTCTTGAACTGCTTCTGCCTTCTGGATATCGTAAACAATGCTCCTACTTCTATAGGAGTATGTGGTCTGTTGGAGCCCTTGCTTCTGTTTAATGGCACGTGGCAGTTCCATGTGGTTCTGAGGAACAACCTGTTTCCCACAGCATCTGCACCACGTTACATCTTTCATGGGTGCTAACACCTAAAATTCTCATATTCACATGAAAAGTCTCATTTAAAAGTTTTTAAGTACTCTGTGTGTGTGTGTGTGTGTGTGCGCGCGCCACAGTGAATGTAGAAGTCGGGACAGCTTGTTGCTGCCGGTTCTTTTTTTCTACCATGTGGGTTCTGGAAATTGAACTCGGGCCATTGGGCCTGGCGGAATGAGCCATCTTAGGGGCTCCAGAATCCCACTCTTGAGAACTATAGCCTAAGGGTTCATTAGCACCCAAACACTCTCACGACAATGTTACCAACATTCCCACTGGGGAAGCTCCCATCCCCATCTGCCTAGTTCATTCTTTCCCTCAGTTTCATTTAGTTAGTTTTCCTTTACAGCGCTGGAGACAGGACCCAGCGCCCTGTGTGTAGCAGGCAAGCGCTCCACATCTGAGCTGCATCCCTGATTTGCCTCGAGTGTTCCTAGCTTTTGGCTTTGGGGTCCTTTGTAACCATATGAGCCGCTCACATGTAGCCGCACCTGCCTTTCTCCCTCAATGGGCAACCCTACCTGGGCTTATTATGGTTCTCATCACACATGTTCTCACTCTCCCCTATAGGGATAGCAAGATAGCCATGGTGGCACTAGATAAAAGAGGACCTAAAAAATCAGACAGGGGAAACTCAGGCTTTATGAATGCAGGGCAGGTGAGATGGTAAATTAGAAAATGTACACAAGACTCTGTGTGTGTGTGTGTGTGTGTGTGTGTGTGTGTGTGTGATGTATCCAGGGAGCGTTCTCAAAAATTAGTACATGGCCCATGCTCTATCTCTCTATACCTCATGCTACTTACTGGGTTTGGCTTGTTCGCTTGTTTTTTGTTGTTTTTGAGACAGGGTTTTATGTAAGGGAGGATGGCCTTGAGCCTCTGATCCCCCCCGTCTCCTGCCGTGATTGTGAATGTGTACCATGCCCAATTATCGCTGTACTGGGGTTTCATGAGCAAAAAAGGGTTTCATGCATCCTAGACAAACAATCCCACAGCTAAGCCACATCTCCCTGCTGCTGCTGTAGTTTTTCTGGTTTTCACTGGACTGAAGGTATCTGTAGAGCAAGAATTAGCACTTCATTTTGTGTCTAAAATCTTGGTAAACTCAAGTGCCCTCTCCAAATTATGCCTTGAAAACTATACCTGGGCTCATACCTTGATCCCCAGTCTTCTGGGGCGGGGCTGGGAGGGCAGCGGTGCCCTTTTAGGTTTCACAGGGTGCCACCTGTATCAAGACCTGGGGTTTTGGCCTGCAGTTTGTCATTTCCCATTGCTGGGGGCTGAGTCTATTCTTTCCCAACTTCCTCTGCTGAGTGGAATCCAGGTTCCTCCTTGGAGAGGTGAAGGGAGGGAGTTGCGTGTACCAGGGCCTGTCTCTCAGCCTCTTCATAACAAAGGGCGGAGGAGCTCGGAGATCCTCTGTAGATACAAATTCCCAGTCAGATTCTGTTTAAAGCCTGTAAGTGCCTGTTGACTTTTGAAGGAGAGCTCTGCCCGCCTGCAAGTGCTTCACAGAAGTGACAGGACACTTTCCTTCGGGGAATGTTGATATTAAGTTTCCTGCCCTGTGTAAACACGCCTCCAGAAATGGCATTAATAATGGAGACCTGCTCGCCGGACAGAACAGAGGGATGGCGGTGAGGAGAGGAAGAAGGAGAGAGCTGGCCACATGGACAGTGTAACCAGCTGTGCGCACGAGGGGGGAGTCCTTGTTGTCAAACTTTCTGTCCTCATTCTCAGAACTTTTGCTTATGCTCCTTACTGGGACTTGCAGCTTTCTATGACTTGGCAGGTGAAAAATGAGAGCCAGGGTCTTGCGAGTAGGAAGCCAGTCTGGAGAACGACACCTGATTTGAAATCCTGCCTTGATTCTTTGCAAGGTCCTCCCTCCAGTTTCCACATCTATAACCTGGACACAGCTAGGGGTGTGGCTCAGTTGAAAAGCTCTTGCCTAGTGTGCACGAGGCCCTGGACTCCATCCCAATCAGAGAAACAGAGCAGGGCTTGCTGCCTGTCTTGAAGGAAGTAGGCAGGCCAGCCTAGGCTTCTGGTTCTTGGTGAAAATGACCCCACGGTGCCTCCTAGGTATGTGGGCCTTTCTGGGTCTGGAATCGTAAAGCTAAGGATGGAGTGTAGTCTTGAGATGTTATAATGATTATAGGCTGGGGAGGAGGAATAGAGCCTGGGTCCTAGCTCAGTTGGTGGTGTGCTTACTTAGCATATATAAAGCCTATCACTACATAAACTGTGCATGGGGCACACATTTGTCCTGCTTGGAATATGGAGGCAAGAGGATCAGAAATTCAAGGTCACCCTCAACTAGATAGGGAGTTTGAGAATAGCCTGAGATAGAGACCCTTTAAAAAAAAAAGCAGAACATGGAAAATGAGAAAAGTGAATGACACTTGTGTGGGTGCTTGCTCTCAGGAGCAGGATTTTGTCTGACCAGAGTCTTCAAGGGTTGAAGATTGCAGGTAGGCAGAAACAACAGAGATGGATACTGCCCATGTCCCCAGGCCTGGTCTAATGCCTTGGGGAAGCCCTGACATATGGAAACATTAGACCCCAGCACTCACTGTTCCTTACTTCCTCGTGGTATCTTTTTTCAGTGACTCCTGTGGGCAGGAGCTGCCATGTCCAAGGATAGATAAAGAAATGACAGTTATAGGACCCGCTAACACAAGACAATCTGCCAGGATTGAGCGGCCTAACTTCCCATTATCTGTGTCAGCAGACTTGACTGACTTACAAACACAGTACTCAGGGGAAAGAAACACAATCGCCCAAAGGTGGAAACGACCTAGTGTCTACCAAGGGGACAGGATGGGTGGGTAACAGATGTGTATTGAACACATTCAGCCTTAAAAAGGAAGAACATTCTGGAATAGGCCACACCAGGGATAAATCCCAAGGATGTTGTGTTAAGTGAAATAAGCCAATCACAAAAGAACCAAATGTTGTAAAATTTCCTTTGTATGAGACATGGAGAAGTTAAGTCCCAGAGGCAGAGACTGGGGATTCCTGAGGGAGGGGGGAGTTAAGTGTTGGTAGGTACAAAGTTGTGGCTCTGAAAAAAATGTTTTTAAAATCTCTGGAGATTGTTTGCACAATGGTGTAAATATATTAAATTCTATTGAACTATGCCTTTCATAATGCCTGACATGATAAATTTTATGTATTTTTTAACCATAATTAAAAATACAAAAAGGTAGAGAATGGGGAAAGTGTCATTTGTGGAGAGCAATGACTTCTCTCCCCAACAACAGTTCTTTTCTTCCGTGGAGAGTGAGGATCGGGTAGAACTCTACTCCAGATTTGAATTGGTCTACATGGTTACTTTGTTTTTTTTTTTTTTTGGAGCCAGGGTCTTATGTATCCCAGACTGGCCTGGAACTTGCTAAGTAGCCAGGGATGACCTTGAACTTCTGATCCTCCTGACAGCCTTTCAAGTGATGGTTATATGAGTAGGATACCATGCTCTTCCCCCTTTTCAAATGTGGTGCTGGGGATTGAACCTAATGAACCAGGCAAGTCCTCTGCCAGCCTAGACACAGTCCCAGCGCCTTCTGTAGCTGTAACTGCTCCACACTTTCCCTGGGATGTGAAGGGATGGATTGAGCTCAGAGGCCTTTTGTCTTCAAGCTGCCCCAGTAGGACAGCCCAGGCGCCTAACCTCAGAGAGTGCAGAGGGCTGAGCTGGATGAGTTCTGTGTGCCCTCCCATAGCGTGGTGGACAGGCCTCCCTCCCACAGCATGGTGCAGAGGCCTCACTCCATCTGCCTTTTTTTTTTTGTTTTTTTGATTTGTATATGTTTGCTGGGCTGAATAATTCTGAGGCTAAAGACAAATAAAGGAGAAAGAAAAGAAATCTAATCAAAGTATGAAGTATATTCAATATCTACATACTTATGATTTAGTTTTGCACCCAAATCTGGTTTGGGAGAAAAAAAGTGACTGTTAATTTTGATTGATAGTTTGACTGGGTTAAGCTATGCCTAGGGGAGGCTGGAAAGACGGCTCAGGGTGTGAACTGCTTTTCCAAAGAACCCGTGTTTCGTTCCCGTCACCCGTGTCAGGAGGCTCACAGCCACCTGTCGCTCCAGCCCCAGTTCCAGTGGGTTCAAGGCTTCTGACTTCCAAGTGCACCTGTGCTCACATACTCATAGCCACACACAGAGAGAAGGGTGGGGGTAAAGAATTGAACAATTTTTTAAAAAGTAACATCATTTTAGAAAAATCCCTAGGTCACTGGAGACACACCTCTGAGTATGTCTGTGAATGTGTCCTCAGAAAAAAATTGATTTAGGAAGAAAAGTGTGGGTAGTGCTGGGTGGTGCTATCCCATAAGTTGGAGTCTTGGACCAAATTAAAAGGAAAACAGGCAAAGGCAAGGAAGGATGGATGCCAGCACCCATCTCTGCCTACCGTATGTAAGAAACAACTGCCGCAAACTCCTGCCACCGTAGGTGGAACCCTTCCACCCTAGCCTCAGGCCTTGCCCCACGATGGACAATATCCTCTCAAAGAGTAATTCAAAGAGCACGGTCCCTCCTTACGTTGTTTATGTCAGATGTTTTCTCCCAAACATGGGGGGAGTAACACACAGCCAAGAGAGCTAAATGCTATTCTATCCAGTATATTTATGATAGAATGATATTTATCAAGGATAAAATAGGCGATTCGAGACAAAAGTGACCAACAGCCATTTGCACCCATGGAGGACACTGGAGCGGACTGCAGAGGGACAGCAGGCGACAGAACTGGAGTGAGTCTCGCTGGGAGGTGACAGGGCAAGGGTCTGCCTTCTCTGCTTCCTTCCTCAAGGCCACTCCATCAGGTAAAACAAATAAGGTGAAAGTTTCATCATCAGCCAATTCAGAGAGCAGCTTATGCCCCCGTGCTGGGATTTTCTGCCAAATGTAATAGAAGTGCAGGAGACACTGAGGGGCGGGGCTGAGAACCCATCTCCCCCACTCCGGCTGGTCTAGTTTCCTTGTTCACGAAGCAAACGTGTTTGGAAATGAAATGTGGATGCTTTGGTCTCTTAGTTGAAAGACTGTCAACTCAGTAAACAAATGAGATGTGCCTGGGGAGTGCCCATAAAAGAAGACCCGAGAGTAGGGAAGACACCAAAATCTTGGAGTAGGGAGCACGGAAATATTTTCTATTTCAACCCCTATTTCAACCCCCCCCCCCAACAAGTCTATACATTTATTGCTGTCTCAGGAAACAGCCCAATAGGATTTCTTAAATGCAACTTGTCAAGTTGATTATAGAATTTCTGTGGAAGAGTTATTGTATGAGAATAGCCAAGATAATTTTTTAAAAACAAAGACTTTTAAGAAAAGGGAACTTTCCTTATCAGAAATCAAAACAAACCAACGAGGTCCTGGCACAGAAACGCACGCCGCGCTGTTCATTACAGCCCTGTTGTGAGTAGAAGTGAAAAATTACTTATTGGAAGCCAGCCAAGGTGTTAGGTCCTGGGAGGCAAGCACAGAAAGACTGGCATTAGCACGGCTTCCTTTCCAGCATCAGGACCAGCCGAACAACTGTGGGGACTGGAAGACAGAATGTAAATGTTATGTCCCGTTACCGTGTAAAACTAAGAAGCTCTCTTAAGAGAGTGAAATTAAGGGAGCTGGAGAGATGGCTCAGCAGCGAAGAGCCCTGACTGCTTGCTCTTCTGTTCCCAGCACCCACAGGGTGGCTCACAAACTAGCTGTAAGTTCAATTCCAGGGGATCTGATGCCCTGTTCAGACTGCTCGCCACAGGCATGGTATGCGCAAGGTGCATAGACACACACACATGCAGGCAAAACACTCACGCACATAAAATAAATCTAAGAAATATGTTTAAAGGAGTGAACCTGATCTGTGCAGATGTAGAAAATGCCCCAGGACACATGCTTTCAGGGAGTAACTGAGCTGTAGAGGAATGGGTATTGTATGCTGCCCCCTAAGATAAGTACGCATTTATCTCTTCTGTTATCCTGAAGAGGTGAGCTTGCGAATGGGACTTACCTTGAAGTCACCTTGCAGCCATCTAGCAGAGGGCTTTTGTGTTGCTCTGCCATCATTTTCATCCTCTTCCCCATGGAAGGAATGAGTCACCTTCAGTCTAAATGCCAGCCTGAGGGCCAGGAAGACAGACAGCTCAGCAGGTAAAGGCACTTGCTGCCAAGTCCAACACTGAGAGAGAACCAAGTCCTGAAAACTGTTCTCTGACTTTCATACACACTCCACGGCACATGCCTACCTCCCAATAAACAAAAACATAATTAAAAATTAAAATCCCAGAATGAAGCTCAGGTACATACCAGAACTATGACTAATTTGCAGCTGACATGTAATGTGAACAGAGAAAGGTCCTCAATATTATTATAAGCTAATTATAGGTTCCCTTGAGATTTGGAAGATGTTTATTACCACATAAGCTAACAGTAGCTGACTGGTACGTTTCTAACCCCCCTCCCCCACCCCGACAACTAAGCAGAAGTCACTTATGCAAATACTTCTTGGCATGGCTATAACAAATCCATTATACAATAAAACATAACAAAACCCTTTTCTCCTATAAAGAGATATGTACAAGGATGCTTGCTTGAGGCATTGCTACTAAAACAAAACTTGGAGACAACCAAAACACAGCTAATCCACCTTAGTCCAGCTGCTATAGAATACCTGAGACTGGGTAGCTAAAGCGCATACATTTACTCTGGAACCAGGGATGTCCGAGATCAAAGTGCTGGTATATTTAGTGAGGAAACTCTTTGTGGTTTGTGGATTATGATGTACCCTCAAATGAGGTGAGATAGATGTCTGTTCATTTTTTTCTTATAAGGGCATTCATTCTATCCATGAGTGCTTCAATCTCATGACACAATCACCTCTTGAGAGGCCCACGTCTTCATGCTGGGTTTAGGATCTTATACAAATTGCGGGCTGGAGGGACACAAACTGTCTCAGTGAGACGGCGGCGGCTAAGGGAACGTGATGGATTGAGATAATGAAAACACGGGGCGGTACAGACAACGGGTCCACACTGTGAGAGTGGACCTGAGACAGAATTACAGCGCCTAAAGGGAAGGGGCTACATCTGCAATGCTCTGTTTGTGTAAAACTATTCGAAGCAGGAGCTGCGGTAGCGGAGCAGCAGGACATGTGCTTAGCATGCAGGAGGCCCGAGTTCAATCCCCAGGGCTGGGGAAAGGAATAGGAAGCAAACACCAATATGACAACATACTGAAGATTTGACAGCACCAGGTGGTGGGTGCCATTGTTTGCTGTGCTCTCGTTTATTCAGTGATGGTTTATTTTTTTAAAGTAAGTTTAAATTCCCTGTAGAGCATGAAGCACGCCAGTAAAAAATTTTAAAAAGTACAAGATTATATTACATTGTACAGAGATATACTTATGTTGTGCAAAGGTATAAAAGTAAGCCAGAAAATTTATGTGTTAAGTTCAAAAGATTGGCTCAGAGATGGTAGAAGAAGAATACAAGTAAATTTTTTGTAGTTTTCTATAATTTAAAAGTTTCCTAAAAATAAAAATTATAATTAAGAAAATAGACATATTGAAAAGTATAAATTTGTCAGCCACCATTACTAGGGATGGATGCTGGTGACAGGAGAGACTTAAAAAATGAGACACTCGGGGGCTGGAGAGATGGCTCAGTGGTTAAGAGCATTGCCTGCTTTGCCAAAGGTCCTGAGTTCAATTCCCAGCAACCACATGGTGGCTCACAACCATCTGTAATGAGGTCTGGTGCCCTCTTCTGGCCTGCAGGCATATGTGCAGACAGAATATTGTATACATAATAAATATTTTAAAAAATGAGACACTCTTTCTTAAAGCATAGTTGGAGTTTTTATAGCAATTTTAATTTATATAGCTTAAATACAAAATTTTAGGTATAAATCAGGAGAAGAAAACCTAAAAGTATATTAATCCAGAGCATTGTAATAGAGTGTCAAGTCAGGTGGCTCCACAAGCAGGAAGTCAGAAACCATCTTTCCTACAGACTTCATTTTCAAGTGGAGACCAGTTGAAGAGAGGTAACCAACTGTGGTAAGCATATTCCCACTTCTGATAGCTTCTGCAATCGGTTTCCATGGCCCTGTGCTGCCCACAGTGCCCTCTAGGGGTCGGAGGACCTTCCTGGGGGCCATGTTATGTGGATGGGAAGAGACTGGGAGCCCTTTTACTAACCAGCTGTGGCTCTGTCTTTTGAAGTTATTTTAATTTTGATTTTCTTTAAAGAAAGCCTTCTACAACTCATAAACAAAGGACAAACAGCCACCACCACAACGAAGCAAGCAAACGAAAAACCTCTCACTGCGGAAAGAGCAATGTGCAGGCAGTATTTGATCTATTAATTTGAATAATTGTCAAGTTAGGGAGGGAGCGCTTGAGTCATAGATTATCTGTTTATTTCATGTGTATGGACTGTTTGGCTGGCGTGTATGTCTGTGTACCATCTGTCTGCCTGGTGCCCTTGGAGGCCACAGAAGAAGAGACTGTTGGATTCCCCGGAATTTCAGTTACAGACACCAGCTCCCTGTGGTGCTGGGAATCAAACTAGTGTTCTGAACAGCAGGGTTATCTTCCCAGCCCCAAACTTAGTCCTCTCTATAACACCCTCTTTTATAGTGGGAGGGAAGGGGGAGAGACTGGATCATGGCGTGTGTGACAGTCTCCCGAGCCTATAGGAGGATGCAGTTGATCTGTCTTTATTTTTGGTTTTGCTTTCTGTTCACCATACTAAGAACTGAGCAGAACCTTGCCGTCTCACATCAGACTCCATATTTCATGCAGAAAGCTTGCAGCATTTCAGGGTAACTGGGTACATTAGCAGGAGAAGATGTTAAGTGCAGGCGATTGGGGCTTAACCTTGGTTTGATTAAGTAATCCCTGGGAAACCCCAACAGGGGAAAACAGACTTGGTGGATACTTTTCAGCACCCTGGCTCCCCTCCCTCCCCTTCGAAAAGGCGTAAATCTCCCCTGAAACACCTCCCAAGTGTCCAGGGCAATAAAGAGGTCACATTATATCTCCATAAATCTCCCCTCTGGCTGGCTGGCTGCAGCCATTCTGTCCCGGAGAGGAAGTTGTTTTCTTTCTGACAGTGGCTGCAAGCCTGGAAGGAAAAGGCTTTCTCCGAAGACCCATTGTCTCATCCCCAGGGGAGCGGCCCTGGCAATTTGTTCAGTGTTTCCGTCTAGGCTGCCAGCCTGCAGTGCTCCTTACACGGGTGTGGAGGCAAATGGTCGTGGTGGCCTGGCTGAAGCTTCTCCTAGGAAAGTCCGGTCTCAGGCTTTCTAGTAAAGGAGCTAGGGTCATGTATGCGTATGTGTGTAACTGAGCTGGAGACGTCAGGCAGAGCCACTGGTACTGGGGGCCATGTGCACTTGTGTAACTGCCACACACAGGCGAGGGAGGCTATTAGAATTGGGGCCTGTGTCTGCCTGTGTCGTTATATGGGGCTCTGGTACGGAATGAAGGAATTGAGAAAGGACAGCAGAGTGCTTGATTCCCTTTTCTCACTTGTGAAATAGGATGCGTTTATGGAAAAATCAGAACATGAAGCCTGCCTGACTTCAAAATGCTACTGCCACATGGAGTAGGGGTGATACCAGTCTGGGGGCATAGTTAGTCACATTCCTGACCATGCAGATTACTTACTGCTCTTTGGGAATAAGCGCACAGTACAAAAGGGTGCATTGAACAAGACGTCTCCCTGAGCCACCAAGATGACTCTCTGGAAGTGACTTTTTACGGTACCTGCTCCATCCTTCCACAGTCTGCACTGTGAACACAAACAGACCCATCCCTAGGTTATATTTCTCTTTGGTGAGAGGCATTGTATGTGTTGCCCTGTCCTTACAACATAAACTGGTAAGGCTTTCAAATCAGTGCGGAATTCTTCAGGCTTCCCAGCTGAAGTGACCATTCCATAGGGAAGGATATTTGGGCTGGCTTCCCCATCTTCTGCTGTCACAGAAAATAAATCTTCTCCTTAGAAGCCATTTACACACGGGTCCGTGAACTCACAGCAAATACACCGAGAAGTGGGATAGTTGGATCAAATTGCACACATCATTTATACTTGTGATATGATATTGTCAAGTCGCCACCCCCCTGGGCTGGATCATGCCTCCTGCCTCATGTCGGGGAGGCTTGTTCTCACCCCCTCCCCAGGGCACCATGAAAAGATGGAGGTAGGCAGGGAAGGGCCATTGGAACACACCCAGTGACTGGCAGAGACGGGACCAGTGCTGGACTTTGTCCACAGTGTGGTTGGCAGCATCCTTTGATAAACTGTATTCTATTCTCACACTTGCTGGAACTGTCCCCTGTAGGCAGAGCTTTCCCTTTCCTCTGCAGAAAACACAATGCCGTGGTGGATGCTTGAGCCTGGTGAGTTTACTGCTCTGGACAGGCGAATCCTGGTCCTGGGGAGAAGGTCCTTTGTGGGAGGCATTTATTACCCCTTTGTTTGTTTATTCTCTGTCCACTCATGGGCACGCCATGGCACTCCTGTGGAAGTCGGAGGACAGCTTTCAGGAGTTGGTTTTCTCCTGTCATGTGGGTTCCAGGGATCAAACTCGGGTCACCAGACTTGTCAGCAAGTGACTTTAGCAGCTGCGCTCTCTCACCGCCCCCGTTTACTTGTCTTCTGAGATAGTCTCGTGTGTATAGTTGAGATATAGCTTTGGGTAGCCTGAACACCTCCTCCTCTTGCCTCCACCTCCCAAATGCTGGGATTACAGATGTGCACCACAGCTGGCTCTTTCCGTCTATTTTGAGATGTGAATATCCAGAGTTAAAGGCGAGGTGTGTGTGGGGGGGTAGGGAGAGTAGACATCTCCCATCCTTCACATGCTAAGAAGACTGACTTGTTTAATTGCTTGCCTACTTAATTACTTTAAGTCATGTTTGAGGAAGGAAATCTCAATATTTTAGTACAATATTAAATATATATACATTTTTTTTAAACTCCAAATTTTTATTTCTTTACCGAAACTTTTTATTTCTTGCTCCCAATCATTGAGCACTTGGGTCATTTCCCTGTTTTGCCATGAAAATATCTAAAATAAAAATCCCCCCCCCCCGTGGAGAATATTCTAGTGAATTGTCGGGGTGGTGGTTAGCGTGATGTGGTGTCCTTTTCCACAGACACACATCCGTTACACACCGTTACACGTGCACACACATTACTTATACATGGGCACGCTGCTGAGTACTTGCGATCCTCTGATACGTAGATAGCTCTCCCAGACCAGTGTGAGTATGGCCAGGGACAGAGGGTCACTCAAATCGGCCTCGCTATCCTGGGAATCTCCTGCTCCATGAGACACCTGGAGGTTCAGATCTATGTCGAGTCCCACGGGTCAGTGTACACTGAGCTCCTGTTGTGTGCAGAGCACGGCAGGTGGAGTGACCCAGAGGACAGCAGCGTGGTGTGGGTGAGGACAAGATCAGGTCACTCACCTTTCTGGGAGTGGTACTCGCTCTCAGGTCACCTGTCTTCTCTGGACCTTGGTTTCCTCTGAAGAGTCATGAAAATGTATGCGCCCCACTCTCTGGTTTTCAGACCACCTTCCCGTAGCATTCTCCAGGAGCCCTGCACTCTGGAGCCTACATGGGGGAAGGTGTGGGGAGCTGCACAGCGGTCAGAGGGCCAGGGCCAGGGAAGAGAGGACACCTTGGGCAGAGTCCAGGAAGTCTTTTACTTCTTCGTTCATCAGGAAGCTGTGGGTGTAGTTGAACTGACGTTGATAACCATGAAGCCTAGAGGCCTCTGGGATGTTAGCCCTCGTCAGAGAAATAGCAATGGCAGGATTTTTGAGCCATATGTTTGGCATGCTCTGAGCACTCTATTTGGAAGGGTCTGGACGTTATACTCTTTTGATACCATAGTATTTCCTTTGTCCTGCCTGGGCCCAGCTCTGCAGAGCACAGGGGTCCAGGACAGAGTCCTTGCTGAAGCACAAGGGCATGCCCTCTTGGGTCTCCTGGAGCTTCGTGGTGGATCCTGCTACTCCACTCCAGGGAAGCCTTTTCTTACCATATTCCTGAAGATCCGCTCACAACAGTGTTGGAGGCAGGGAAGCATTCTTCTAGTGGGCACCCTGCAGAGCAATGCCATGCGTGGATCTACCTCTGAAAGTCTCTGAGACCAGACAAGCTGGGAAGACAGTAGGCTTGGGTCCTGGACTTCTCTAGGCTCTCCTGCTAACACATCCTGTTGAGATTGAGTTTTTGGACAATAGTCCTCTCTAGGCCCTGTGCAGAGAGGGTTGGGACAGGCAGCAAAGCCACAAGATCAGGAGGTAACAGATGATGCCTCTGGTTTCTAAGCCACATCTATAGACCATTCTTCAAGTGCTCCCTGTCCTGACCTCTAACCCTAACCCAACAGTGGCAGGCCAGGTAAGAGCAGGGTAGCTGGGATTGTCAGGTTTTCTGAGGGAGGAGGAATGATTGCTTACTCCTGCCTTCACGGCTGAGTGACAGGATTGCCTGCTGCCGGCCTGCAGTGTGTGAATATTAGCTCTCAGAAATAGCTGAAGATGTTCTCTTCAGTAGTTCATTATTCAGTTTTCCTCTCCTGCCTAACTTTCCCTCCCCTCTTCTTTCCTTCCTCTTCACTTTGATGCATTTCTCCCTCTCCCTTCCTTCCTTCCCTTCCAGAATGTCCTTGCCTGTATATGATGTTTCAGGAACCTAGTCACATTTTAGAGTCCCCACATAGACATTGGCATTATGTTTCTGCACCAGAAGCAGAGGCTAGGGCGGGCTTCACCCCCAAGGCCTGGCTGTGTAGCCATTTCTCTTCCACAGTCCCAGGGTTTCTAAAATAGATACTTCAATCCCATCGGAGCACCGTAGGAGCTGTGGCCCTCGTGGCCAGCCAGCTTCCTGTCATGGGCTTCTGCTGCAGCCTGATGAAGCCCAGAGAAATGAAACTCAGTGGCTGCCAGAAAAACCCCAGGGTTTGTTTGTTTCTTGTGCCCCAGACCTAGGCGCCAGCGGTGGCGGATGAACTGAGGCCTGTCGGGAAACCCAGGCCCAATCTGCTGAACCTTGGATCTGTGTGAGGTTGGGGTTCAACACGGGACATTTGGGGTAGAGCTGCAGGCTTCTCTCCTGAAGTCCCTTGGTCCTCAGGAAAGGTCCCTTTGCACTCCGCCTGGACTGTGCCTTGTTTTACCCCAAAGATTCTCCCTTTTGAATTCCCTTCTCCTTCTGGCTCTTTTCCTAGCCCTGATAGCTAGCTGCTCTGAGAATGGGCATCCATCACTGCGTGGTGGTGTACCACCTTTCTCTGAATAGAAGACTCAGTGATCTAGGACAGTGGAAGTGGAGAGGGGGTACAGGAGGCCAGATTCACTGCAGTGTGCCACACTTAATAGAATTATTTGTTTTGGGCTGTGTCTTCTCAGCTAGGCCAGTGCATACACCTTGGGACAGAGATTTTGCTCTAATTTTTCTGCCATGCCCATGTGTCCAGCACTTGTCAAGGGGTCAGTAGATGATAGACACAGGGTAAAAGGAGACACTGCATCAAGTTGCTACCCAAACATAGAGCAAGGGTTCTTCCAGCATGGGCTCTGACTCAAGATAAAAGACTGAAGGACACACCCAGGGCAGATTAGGGCCTGGGTGACACTCAAAGTGCAAACTCAAGGCAGCATCAGCTACCTGGGATTGTTTCCAAAGGTCAAGGGACAGACTACTCTCCACAGTGGCCAGGGGGGTGCTGCTAGCCATGACCCAGCTGTTCCCTTTCTCTCTCCTTTACCTGGGATTGTTTCCCAAAGGTCAAGGGACAGACTGCTCTCCACAGTGCCCAGGGGGTTGCTGCTAGCCATGACCCAGCTGTTCCCTTTCTCTCTCCTTCTGTCCTTCTCCCAGTCCCCATTTGCAGAGCCAGGTGGTTGCACTCTACAGGAGGAATGGAGCAGGTCAGAGGTAGTCCCTACCTTTGATTGCATCAGCCTTGGGGGAAATCAGGGCCCCCTTTCTCTTCCAGGCACTTGGACAGGTGTGGTGTGCCATGATTTCTAGGACTGTCCGTCCTACAGCAATATATTCCTGTTTAAAGTCGGGCATGGGATGGTGGTGGGGAGTTAGGTGTCTGTCTTTGGGATCAGCAAAATATTCCATTTCCCATGAGCAGCTCCAAGGCAGAGAGTGTGAACTTTCACTTCCGGTGTTTGTAGCTTGCAGCCTCAAACTTGAGTTGGGAACCCCATGGATCTGAGTCTGGCCTCATCCATGCCAGAAGGCATTAGATTTCCAAGTCTTCTCTCCCGAGTTTCTCCCCTGTCCTTGGTTCTTCTATCTCGCTGGGTGTTTAGAGAGCACTCCACAGCCATTGTTGTGAGTTTTCCCTCTCATTTGCAAAGTACTTTACAGCTATTATTACAAGACTGTCCTCTTAGAGTGGAGAGATGCTGACCCGGGGTTGGATTCCCACTGTGCCCCAATGGGTGGACCAGTGCCTGTACTGGACAGGGGTGGGATTGGGAGACAGCTGGCCGGAGCCACACGGCTGGGCCCTCAACTTGCCCTCTGGAAAGTTACACCCTGTGCTTTTCCTGAGGAAGAGTAAGAGGTGCTGACTGGGGACTGGGCAGTCCTGCACCCCTTCTTCCCAGGAGTAAGCACTAAGCTGCTGAGATGGGCTGCATTCTTTCCACTCCCTGGCCCTGCACGGGGGCGGGGGGAGGGGGGGCAAGGGAAGTCAGACAGACATAAAATGCTCCCCTCTGTTGGGGATCAGATTTCTTTGTTTTCTAAATCAGAATTTTTAAAAATAAGTAGCTATGATTTTCTAGACCGGTGCTTTCATGAAAACAGAAGTCCCCACTAGATTCCCACCAGTCGAAGCTCCTGTCTTCTAGGCTTTGCGGCCCTCACTCTCCAGGACACCTTTGTCAGTCTGCATGCCTGAGTCAGCCCTGTGCTCTTCCGCCTGGGGTGGGGGTGGGGTGGGGTGCTAAGAGCACTTGTTGCTCTTGCAGAGGTCTGAGGTCCAGTTCCCAGAACCCACATGGTGGCTCACAATCACCAGTACCTCTAGTCCTGGGGGGGGGGGTATAATGCCCTCTCACCTTTGCAGGTACCAAGGCACACATACACGGTGCACATACATACATAGCTGCATACATGTTGGCAAAATGATCATATGCATAAAGTAAAATCTCCTTTTTTTAGAAAAAAAATAAAAATTCCTCATAACATTTCATCAAACTGGTCAGGTAGTAAGAGTTTCGTGTGTGGAATATGTACACAGGTGTGCCTGGCTAGGCGTCTTGAGGAAACATGGTCTTTGCTTCCTGCCCCCTTCCCTCCTTCGGCTCCTGAGCTACACTGACTGGTCTATCTGGGCTGGACTTGCACATTTCCTGTCCGAGACCAATGGTATCTGCCATAAACCTGCACTCAGTTGGGAGTTGAAAACGGAACGCTTCTTATCGCCCACTATCGATTCCCAGGTCCGGCAAGGCGCCCTCTTCGCTCCTGCGGCATCTGTTGTCCTGCTTCCATCACAGGTGTTTGGTAAATATTTGTGGGTGTCAAATCCATATTTGCCAATGCCTGGCGACTTTATCTGGGTAGGAAAACAGTTTGCTAGAAGGCATAACCTGAGGTGTCCTGCATGAGTTTCCCCAGGTCAACCTTTGTGCTGAGTCCTCAGAGCGGGGAGGGGTAACTGAGGGACAGAGAGGATGTACCCACGGGCGGGGCGCTATTAATTCCCTCGATGATGTATGCACACGTGGAATGTACTCAGTGAGAAGAAAAGTGGGGCCTCCCCTCTCAACAAACAACAACAAATCACAAAGGGATTTTACCAGAGAGCTTAAATGAGCCAGAGAGAGAAACCTGTGCAAGCATCTTTGCCTGTGGGAGAAACAGGCTGAGACTTTGAGCTGAAATGAAAGGATCTCTGGTTTTCTTCTGTAGTACAGGGTGGTTAAAATGGATTAAAGGTCCAGATGAGGTGACATTGTCCACAGATCATGGGAAGCCGCTTGATGGTTACATAGGAGCGTATTTTATACTCTGCCATCCTCATCCATAACTCATTTCAAGGTATAACAGAATCAAAGGACTGCAGTAGGTCTGGGCTAAAACAATGAGCAAAATCCTTTCTCCCGAGGTGCGATTTAACCTAGTCTGTGGGCTTGTTTTCAATTTTGAGGCTGTAGCGCCCTCTAGTGTCCATGGCAAACAAAGGGCTGCCACCGCTCGTTTCTCAACCCTGCTGGATGTTGGCTCTGGGAATTCCTGGTCTTTCTACTGCTTTTCAGAGAGCTGGAAAGGCAAGAGCAAGGCTGGCAGGCCCACCGACAAGATGCTGGTGCTGGTGCTAATGGTGATGGCCCAGCAGAGAGTAAGCCACGGACAAGAGTCACCTCTGGAGGCAGGTGATCTTGATGAAGGGCCTTCAGTGTGACATAGGTGTAAAAACAGCCTTTCCGAGCTGGCTTTACTTAAGCTCCTGGCCTGAGCAAACAGCTCCTCACACCTGTAACGTGTGTTTGCTTGGGATGGACACGCCGTCACCTTTTGCAGGGTGTAAATGACTGTTTGCGTGCCCAGAGTTATGGGGAGGGCGCCCTACCCTCTTGCAGCCAACATTCCCTTAGAGCTGATTACTGAACAGTGAAGCTGGCAAAATGTACAGCCTTAAACCCCAGGACTGGGGCCTGAAGGAGGGGCCGACCTTTAAAACCCGCCTTCGAAGGGGTGCAGATGGCTTTCCCCAGAGTAGAGCTCAGCCTTGCCTTTGGTATCGGGACAAGGGCAATCAGGAGACCAAGGTGGCTATGCTTAGAGACAGAAAACTTAAATGGCATGAGTCAGAGGGGACTTCTGGAAGTTTCCAAGCAGGGTTTATATAGGTCAAAGGGAGTATGAAAGCCAACCCTACCTCTCTCACTCAGGCAATAAGAAGGGACACGAGGGTTTCACTAATGAAAGGGCAAGTGAAAGGGCGACAGATGGAGGCAGCCTTCTTGTGGAGGAATGCCACTCGCATTTGATGGACTCTATTAGGTGTCTTTAGTGTGTGTGCCACATGCAAGGAAAAAGAACAAAAAGCAAGATCATGCATACACGTTAAAAGTACTATCCTGGTTTCATTTCAGTTACTGGATAAAATACTCTGGCCAAAAGAAAGAAAGAGAGAGAGAGAGGGGGGGGGTTATTTTAGGTGACAAGTCCAGGTCCATCACTGTAGGAAGTCACAGCAGCAGGAGCCTGAGACAACTGTCCACGCCACGTTCACAGTCAAGAGCAGAGAGAAGGTGTATGCATACTTGTGTGCATGCTTGCTTGCTTTCTTGTGCTCTTTTTCTCTACTCTTGAACAGTTCAGGAATCTTTGCCTAGGGAATGGTACTGCCTATGCTAGGCAGGGTCTTTCCATATCAATGAACTTAATTCAGACAACACACATGCTCACAGCCAGTCCCATGGTAGGCTGTTCCTTGTAGAGACTCTTTCCTGAGGTAATTCTCGTTGATAATAGTTGTGAGGTGTCAAGTGGGCAATTCCAGTTAACCGTCACAGGAGGAAAACTAATAACGATAAAGTTAAAAATGTAAATAGAACTCTAGTCTCCGTGACCTAGAAACTCTCCTTCTAAGATAGAACTCGGAGTCGGAACTAGAAACTCATCACAGACGTATGTACAAAGAGACCCGTTGTTTACAGAACAAATATCAGAAACTAGACAGAGATTAAGCAGTTACTGAAGAGCAGACGTCGGGGGGGGGGCACATTTCAATGATGGACTAATATTTCACCG